>NW_007247104.1:398756-417465 GCF_000164805.1 Carlito syrichta
CACCCTCGACCTGCTGGACTCCGGCGATCCTTCTGCCTCAGCCTTCCGAGTAGCCGGAATTACAGGCATGCGCTACCACGCCCAGCTGATCCCCCCTTTTTTTTGAGTTGGAATCTCACTTGGCACCCAGGCTAGGGTGCAGGAGTGTGGTGGCATGCTCACAACTACTGCAGCCTTGACCTGCTGTGCTCAGGTGATCCTTCCACCTCGGCCTTCCAAGTAGCTGGACAACACCACACCTGACTAATTTTTTTATTATTGTAGAGAGGTCTCGCCAAGTTGCCCAGGCTGGTCTCAAACCCTTAGGCTTAGGCATTCCTCTTGCCTCTGCCTCCCAAAGTGCTGGGATTGCAGGCATGAGCCACCACACTCAGCAGATCTTCCACTATTATAAGAAAGATTATATTCTTGATTACATTCAACTATTTTCTAGACCAATAGTTATTTATATCTGTGATTAGGAATTTAAAAACCTTCTAAGCGACTGGTTGTTGTATTTTTTTTTCTGATAAAGGACTGAGGAAGATTCTGCAAGTTGCGGCTTTATAAAAGGGCCTTGTCCTTATGACAGAAGCACCCAAATAAATTGCCAAATAATCTGCAGGTAGTCCTAGCAAAATTTGCCTACATAGGCAGTCCTTATAATTCACCCCACAATGAAGAGTCCCAACAATGTGTTACCGAATCTCCATGACAAAACAGATCCTATTTCACCACAAAAGCAAGGTCATAATCAGGGAAAGGGCCTATCACAAAGGACTCAGAAGTAAATGAATCATAGATGTGAACAAAATGCATGATGAAGACCAAAGGATTTGTATATTCCTGCAAAATTATTTAAACAGTTAAATTTACTCAATGTCCTAAAAAATGGAGATTCATACACTATGTACTCTCCTTTGTGAAATATTGTAATAATATTTATTTAATACAAAAAATTAAAATCTACTAAAGCATGTAAGTTAAATAAATTCTCAGTCTTTAAATTTTTTATTTCATTATATCATAGATCATGGAAAATTAGTACTAAGAGCAGCTGGTCCAATGAATTCATTTTATAGGTGAAAAAAACTGAGAACTTAGAGCAATTAAATAAATTGTCAAAGGAAGTAGAGTCAGGACTGGACTATAGGACTACTCAACCCTAGAACAAAACCTCTCTCACCCTTATCTCATGGTAATGCTTGTCTTCATAACACTTGGAAGAACTTTTGGAGAATTACTAGAATCACTCAGATCATTTTTAAAAACTATACTAGGTCTGAAAATTTGCTTTTTAATTGATGTTTCTTCATGGTAAACATATGAGATTAATATCATGGCTGTGGTTTAAAAAATGGTCTGCAATCCTTCGTTCTCTTCACTGGAATATACATTTCTGTGTGGCCAAACTGTCCAGTAAGGAAAAGCCTGGAAAACTGAGCCTCAGGTCTAAATTCAAGCAAATGAAGATTGATGGTGAATGTAGCAAAATGGATAAATCTTAGAAATACAGTGTTAAGTTAAAAAAAAAAGCAAATTACAGAAGGTGATAGGGTATGGTGCTATTTTTATAAAATATTAAAACATTTATGTCTATATATTTTGTTTAGAAATACATATGTATGTTGTCGACCTTTAAAAAACATGGATGAGATGATAAATGCCAATTCATGGTGGTGGCACCTCTAGGAAAGAATGATGGAGAGTAAGGTTATGAGAGACGATTCAAGGAATTTCATCTGTATCTGAAATATTTTAGAAGTTTTTAAAATAGTCTAAGTTAAGAGCTCAGGCAAATATGGAAAATATCAAGATTTGACTTGGCTTGATGATAGGTAATGACATTATGTTTTCTGCATTATGGAAACACTTTACTATTAAAATGAAAAGAAAGACTGGTGGAGTCAAGCTGAAATAAGAGGGGATTGCATATCTGTAAAAATACATTAGACATTTAGGAACATTTAAATACATTTTCATAATCTAAATTTTTACTGACAAGTGTATCTATGGATGAAGAATATTATAGATTGAGCCCCATTCAGGACTTGTGCAATGCTAATACTAGCTGAGGTCTTGTGGGGTACAGCCACAGTACAGAATCTCATTCAAAAATACATGAATCTGATCTCTGAAGCCTTTGGATATAAGCATTTGAGGTGAATGTGGCTACTAGTATTTAACTCTCACAATCTAGAAATATCCCTTTTTTTTTTTTTCTTGACAAAGGAGATAGTACTATCGGCGTATGTGATAGATAGCCAGATAAGGGGTTTGATCCACTCTAATGCTTTATGATTTCTGGGGCTTGTATGGTTTTGTGTAGATTCATCTTCTTTTGGTAGAATCATCGCTGAGATCCATCTTCTTTCCCTGATCACCTCTCAGAGTCCCTAATCTCTCCTTCTGCAGATAACTCTGTGATTTACATGATATAAAATTAATCTCAAAGCTGGAATCCATGATCCTATATTACTTCTTCCTCCTTATCTATTTGAATATATAAGACAATGTATTCTCTAACTCATGACTGCATCTTTTCCTGATAAGGCGAACTTGATATTTAAAATCTACTTTCTCACTTGGAATTCTGTCACCTACACCAAGTTCTGCGTTTAGTTACTCTATTTATAGTTTGTAGAATTAAAAAATATGTTCTCTTTATAATTTCACTGCTGCTTGAATTCAAAAGTTTTTCATCTGATTCCACTACTCATTAATTTCCCTAAGCAGATAAGTAAATCAGTTATATAGCTAGTTCAAGTATGAAATTGTATTCACATTTAGGGGCACCTCAAACTCTAAATTAAGTTAAATTTTTAGAATTCCTTTCCTTTGATGGAATGAGTCAAGATTAAAATAGGATTTTTTAAAAATGACTTTTGTTCAAAAATTATCTGCTCAGCCTAGCAAATGAAAAGGGGCAGCAAAGAAAAGATACAAATGAGGGTGAGACATGGCAGCAGAAACCAAGGACTGCTTAAAAGAAAGTGGTAACTTTGGAGTAGAGAAATTAAACCAAAAGAAGGCAGGATGGAGAAAAAATGTATCCTAAATACATAAATTGTAAATTTAATGGCATCTAGAAATACAAACTGAAGTTAAGTTGCAATAATAATAATCAGTCCCAAGTTTTAGATCTGTGATCCCAGGAAGAGTTAACCTTAAGACTCCCTTACCGAGATGCCAGTTCTACATCTTTGTGGATGATTCCTGTCTTTTTCTTCTATTCACTAGCCCTTTCAAGACACAGAGACACAGCAACTTGTCTTAGAGGTAGAAGGCTGCCAGTGATGTAGTTTTCTACTTTTCAAAAAAAAAAAAAAATTATATTCCTGTCAGATGATAACTTCTTTTTTCTTTCACTTGAGTTATCGTATTATAGGACTCTGAAAATGGTAGCTATGAAAATAGCCAAGATATCCACAAATGAAGAAATTGTCATGGGAAATGAAGGGATGTTAAGGAAAAAAATAAAGGTTTTCCCTCCTCTTCTTGGCAAATCAAATGCCCTGTTACCAAAGAAGGCAAGAAAATATTGCCCACATGAACAGAATGGTTTCTAAATAAAATGTCTGGCATGTAAATGCTGCATCAGTTCCTAATTAAGCATTCTGTAAATAAAGCTTTGCTTTTCATCCCGTTTTCATTGGAAACTTCCATCAGAGATAGTGACTGGTGTGAAGCACTGGAGACACCCAGTGGCTATTGTGGTTAACCGAAGCCCTGGTGCATTTCATGTTGCATTTCACGTTTCCTGTTTTACATGTGTGTATTTCCTCTTGAAAATATGACATTAAATTCTTTAAAATAGAAATTTATTAATGTAATGGCAATTTAAAATAGAATAAAAGAAAAATATAATTCAGTGCTACTCAATTTATTTTTTTAAATTATAGTTTTTGAAAACATAAAGGTAGATACTAAATACAAATTGTTATTTGGGAAAGAATGTTATATAAAAACTAACACTTGAAACTTGAAATTAAAATTTGAAAATGTATCTCTGACTCTACCCAAATTGTCAACAAATAACATACATGAACATTTCAAATGTAAGGGCTATGAGGAGAATTAGTTGTCCTTGCAAAATGTATATTTTCCTTTTTCTTTTCTTTTTTTTTTTTTGAGTTGGAGTCTTACTCTGTCGCCCAGGCTGGAGTGCAGTGGCACACCCGTGGCCACCCTAGCGTTGACATTCTGGGCTCCAGCGATCCTTTTGCCTCAGTCTTCCAAGTAGCTGAAACTACAGATGCATGCTACCACACCCGGCTAAGTTTTTTTATTTTTATTGTAGAGATAAGGTCTCAGGCAATCCACTCACTTTGGCCTCCCAAGTGTTGGTATTACAGGTTGAGTCACCAAGCCCAACTATTTCATTTTTTAAAAGGGCCAAAACTGAGAAATAATGCCCAGACTTGTTGCTGAGTAAAGGGATAAATGAGCTTTAAAATTTTGTTAAAATAGCTTTTTTTCCTTATCAAAATAGTAAAACAAGATCATTTAGAAACATTTAAAAAATATAAACAAAAAGAAGTAAAATGCCCACTATACTTTCACTCTTAATACTTCGGTTTATATGTTTCCAGAAATTTTTATTTATCCATGGATTATATAATTTTTTAATTAAAAAGGGATTTTGCAGAATATAGTTTTGCAATTTGTTTTCTCCCTTGTGTCATGAGCAATGTCTATTTCAGTATATATTTATCTATATACATAATCCTTGAAAAAGTATATTGTAGCCCATTGTATGGATATGCTTTATTTATTTACTTATTTTTAATTTTATTTTAAAGATGTGGAGTACAATTCAAGGTTAGGTATACAAATGTTCATTATGTAGGTACCCTTGTTGATGAGGTGTTCCCCTTCCTCCCCTGGCAGTTTCCCTCAACTGCCAATCCCACCCTCCCCCTTCCCTAGTAGTTTCCCACTATTGCCAATCCCTTTCTTATAGTATTATGATAATTGTTCAAGGTTTGCTTATAAGTGAGAACATATGGTATTCTGTTCTATGTTTCTGTGATAGATCACTGAGTATGATAGATTCTAAATCCATCCAAGTTGCTGCGAAGTCCATATGTTTGTTCTTCTTTATTGCTGCATAATATTTCATTGTGTATATGTATCACATTTTTTGAATATGCTTTATTTAGCCAAACCCCTATTGTTAGATTTTTTGTTTACAAATTTTGCTATTATAATCAATGCTTTCAAATAATCACTTACACCCTTTTTAAATGTAGTAAGAATTACTTAAGGTGAATAATAGTATGTGCATTTTAATATAATTTTAAAATTATGAAACACAATATAACATGGAAAAAAGTACATACAACATAGAAATAAATTTTAACAAATGGTTATAAATGATGGATCCACCACCCAGCTAAAGAAGTAGAAGATCATTGGTCCCCTAGAATATACCATATCCTTTTTTGATTACAATTCTTTTCTAAGAGTTTGATATGCTCTATCAAATTGCTTCCCAGAAATGTATTCATTTACACTCCTACAAATATCACACCAGGTATTCATCTTAGAGAATGATCATGAAATATCCACAATCCATTGCAATAAATAGGAAAAAAAAAAACCACATCAAACTATATCAAATGTCACATCAGCAATGCTAAACTGTACCTTTATTCCTAAACAATACTTGAAAATATAATTCAGGGATGAGTGCAGTGGCTCAAGCCTGTAGTCCCAGAACTTTGGGAGGCCAAGGCGAGAGGATTGCCTGAACGGGCGGGTTCGAGACCAGCCTGGGCAACATGGTGAGACCTGCTCTCTACAATTAAAAAGAAAAATTAGCCAGGCATGGTAGTGTGCGCCTGTGGTTCCAGCTACTTTGAAGGCTGAGGCCAGAACCCAGCAGGTCGATGCTGGGGTGGCCATGAGCATGCCACTGCACTCCAGCCTTGGTGATTAGTGACACCAACTCAAAATATATATATAATTTAGTCTTAAATTTCTGTTCACCATGTCTGTGATATTTAGCACAGCAGTAGGCTTTTTTGGCCTATACTCACCTGTAAGAGATGCTCTACCCAGCCAAGTAAGAATCTAATACAAGTGGGTCAAGTCTAGTAATATTTGGGTCTTATTCGTAGAGGAATAGGATGTAGTTCTCAAAGTGTTTTTCCAGTTTCTCATCCTTTTCCATGAGTTGTTCACGTCTCAGTGTCAAATTGATGCAGCTTTGAACTTTGATGTGTGTTTTAAAAGGAAAGGTGCCCAAGAGTCAAAAAGTGGAACTTTTATTTGTATGGGAAATGGATCTGTATGTATGTGCGTAGGTATATGACAATAAGTGTATATATGTATGTATGTGTGTATATGTATATATACACACATATGTTTTATACATTTATAATTCATTTCTCTTCATCAAATCATATGCATCAATTAAAAAGGAAGTTAATAATTTTCTATAGAGAAAAGTAGTTTGATTTCTCTGATTGGCTTGACAAGCAAGGGTAATCAGAATTCTTTAATAAGATCTGATATATGGAGGCCATGTATTTTAAAGATGTAGGCTTCAGACCACCAGTGGCCATTTTCCCTACTATAGAGAAACCCATCAAGGAATGATAAGTTATCACTGGGAAATGGAGGAAGATGGGGAAAGAGAACTACTGGATTCAGCCATGGTTTTTTGATAGGTAGCTTAATATCTCTAGCAACAAAATGAACCAAATGGCATACTTTCAGCAAATTTCAAAATTCTGGGTAACCACATATTTTATATTAGCAGTTGAACTAAAGCAAGTTAAAATAAATAATGTCAAATTCTTACTTTCATTTCAAACTCATTTAAATTGATGCAAAAATATAATGGCCAATGTACAAGGGGGGACCTCAAAGACAGCAGAATTATCTTTTGGTGGGCAGGCCCCTTGCAGTACGGCTTCCTTTGCGAGGTAAGTGTTCTAAGAACCATCGGCATCAGGTACCAGCTAGTATTGCTGTGAGAGGCTGTGTTCAGATTCAATAAATTTTATTTTGGAGATTCTTTCAACGTATTTGCCCATTTTATGATGGGTGATTTAGGAATGCACCTGCCCGGACTGTGCTGAGTGTTCAGCAGTTTTAAACTAAAAACGGCATGACCCACCCTCCCTATTCACCTGATCTTGCCCCAAGTGACTTTTTTCTCTTTCCTCGATGAAAAAAGTCCTCAAAGGAAAATGCGGAAGAGGTGAAACAAAAACAACAGAAGCACTAAAAGGCATCAAACTAGAGGAGTTCAAAACCATTGTGAGCAGTGGAAAAAGCATCTTGATAGGTATGTTGCATCAAACAGAGAGTAATTTGAAGGTGACTAAAATTTAAACATGTAAAAATAAATATACAATTTTTAATACATAAATTCTGTGGGTTTTTTGGGGGGTCTCATTTATCAAGAATGACAAAAAAGTTCAGATCCTTTGACTTAATATTCTCCTGGCAATGTGTTTCAAGAATAAGGGCTCTGGCCAGGGCACAGTGCCTCAAGTCTGTCATCCCAGCACTTTGGGAGTCTGAGGCGAGAGGATTGCCTGAGTTCAGGGGTTTGAGACCAGCCTGGGCAACTTGGCGAGACCTCATCTCTACAATGAATTAAAAAAAAAGCTGAGTGTAGTGTGCTCCTGTAGTTCCAGCTACTTGGAAAGCTGAGGTGGAAGGGTCAACTGAGTCCAGCAGGTTGAGGGTGTAGTGGCCGTGAGCATGCCACTGCACTCCAGTCTGGGTGACAGGATGAGACTCCAACTCAACAACAACAAAAAGAGAATAGGGGTTCAACATACCAAGATGTTTACAGAAGAATTATTTTTAATGATGAAACACTGTGAACTCACATATCTAACACTTCAGAGATTATTAAGTAAAATTATGGGATATTTATATAATATTCTGCTTTGAAACTCTAGCACTAATAAATATTACTATGTACAAATAAAATAAGTGAGAAAAGAAATTCTAAAATTGTGTATGTATACAGTCATTACAGCTTTATAAAACTCTTTCTATACATGTATACCTGAATTAATTACACATATGTATACATAGTTAATGAAAATTGGAAGATATTATGAAGAAATAAGAATAGTTGGAGCCTTAAAATGATGAGATTATATAAATTAGACTAAATTTTTTTATAAAGCTAAAAAAGGTTTTTACTTATTTATTTATTTAAACTTTTTAATTTTAAATATGTAGGGTACAATTCAGGGTTAAGTATACAAATGTTCATTATGCAGGCACCCTTGTTGATGAGGTGTGCCCCCGTCCCCTGGTAGTTTCCCACTACTGCCAATTTCCTTCTTACAGTATTATGATAGTTGGTTAAAGTCTGCTTATAAGTAAGAACATGTGATACTTGGTTCTTTGTTTCTGTGATAGATTACTCAGTATTATAGAGTCTAAGTCCATCCAAGTTGCTGTGAAGTTCATAATTTTGTCCTTCTTTATGGCTGCGTAATATTCCATTGTGTACATGTACCACATTTTTTTTTAAATCCAGTCCTCTTTTGATGAGCAGCATGGTTGGTTCCATGTTTTTGCTATTGTAAATAATGATGCAATAAACATGCGTGTGCGGGTATCATTTTCATAGAGTGATTTCAGTTCCTTTGGGTATATTCCCAGTAGGGGAATTGTGGGGTTGAATGGAAGATCGATTTTTAAATCTTTTAGATCACCACACTGTTTGCACTCCCACCAACAGTGTAGAAGTGTGCCCTTTTAGCCATATCTTCTTCAGCATCTGTTGTTTTTTGAGTTATTGATGATGGCCATCCTGACTGAAGTTAGGTGGTTCTCAGTATGGTTTTAATTTGCATTTCTTTGATGACTAGTGAGGCTGAGCATTTTTTCATGTATCTGTTGGCTACTCGTAAGTCTTCTTTTGAGAAGTATCTATTCATATCTTCTGCCCACTTTGAAATGGGGCTGCTTATTTTTTTCTTTTTGGCACATTTGAGTTCCTTGTAGATCCTAGATGTTAGGCCTTTGTCAGATATACAGTTGCCAGGTATTTTTTTCTCAGTCTGTGGGCTATCTCCCTGCTCTTTCAATGGTTTCTTTGGCTTTGCAGAAGCTTGTCAGTTTGATGAGTTTCCACTTGTCTATCTTATCTCTTATGGCAAGGGCACTTGGGGTTTTGATCAGAAATTGGTTGCCAGTTCCAATTTCCATAAGGGTGGATCTTGCATTTTCTAAGGTTCTTATAGTTTGAGGTTTTACGTTTAGGTCTTTGATCCATTTAGAGTTGATTTTTGTGTAGGGTGATAGGTAGGGGTCTTGTTTCAATCTTCTGCATGTGGTCAGCCAGTTTTCCCAGCACTGTTTATGGAATAGGTTCTCCTCTTTCCAGTGGTTCGTGGTGGAGGTTTTGTCAAAGATGAGTTTGTTGAGAAATTGAGTTTGCTTCCGGAATCTCTATCTTGTTCCATTGGTCTATATGCCTGTTCTTATACCAATACCAAAGTCTCAGGGTATAAAATAAATGTGCAAAAGCCAGTTGCATTCCAATACACCAACAATAAACAATCAGAAACTCAAATAAAAAGCACAATCTCATTCACAATAGCCACAAAAAAATTGTAATACCTTGGCATCTTCCTAACCAGAGAAGTCAAAGACCTTTACAATGAAACCTACAAAACACTGCTCAAATAAATCAAATATGACACAAACAAATGGAAAAATATTCCATGCTCATGGATTGGAAGAATCAACATTAAGATCTTCATCCTACTCAAGGTAATCTACAGATTTAATGCAATACCCATTACATCACCAGCAGCATTCTTCTCAGACCTGGAAACGACAATACAGGAGTTCATATGGAAACATAAATGACCACAAATAGCCAAAACAATCCTCAGTAAAAAAAACAAAAACAAGCCGGGCTCGGTGGCTCAGCCTGTAATCCCGCGCCTTTGGGAGGCTGAGGTGAGTGGATTGCCTGAGCCCACGGGTTCGAGACCTGCCTGGGCAGCGAGACCTCATCTCTACAATAAATAAAAAAATCAGCCAGGTGTGGTAGCGCATGCCTGTAATTCCGGCTACTTGGAAGGCTGAGGAGGAAGGATCGCTGGGGCTCAGCAGGTCGAGGTGGCGGTGGCCGGGAGCGGCCATTGCACTCCAGTCTGGGTGACAGAGTGAGACTCCAACTCAAAAAAAACACCAAAAAAACCAAAAACAAAACAAAACAAAACAACAAAGTGGGAGCTATCACATTCCCAGGCTTTGAGCTTTATTATAAATCTATAATAATCAAAAAAGGTTTTTAAATAAAAGAAAATCATAACGGATACAAAAATCCTATTAAATAGCAATCTGAAAATGGTTTCTGTAGATACGAAGACAAAATGAAACCATGTATCCAAAATGGAGACTTAAAGGAATTTTGAAAAAACTGGACACTAATCTATAAATGGTGGGGATCAAAAAAATATCATTTCTTACATGAATCTGAGAAAAAGTATCAGTTTAAGCTGAGATTTACTTTCCTTTTTTAAGCTTATTTACTGCCATAGACTCCTTGGCATCCTCACAAATGTAGGGGGTTTTTAAAGGAGGATTCCTCAAAATTTTCTCTTTCTGAAGTTTTCTGTATGTTATGGACTACAATTTGGGATGGGGTGAATAAAAAGCAGTTATGTTAACCAATGAATGAACTTTATAAACTCAAAGAAAAAGCTACAAATATATAATAATTATAAGAGAGATCAGTCACATGTATGATGACAATTAATAGATTAAAATACTGGCCTGACGTGGTGGCTTACAACCGTAATCCCAGTACTTTTGAAGTGAGAGGATTGCCTGAGCCCAGGAGTTTGAGATCAGTCTACATGGCAAGACCTTGTCTCTATAATAAATAAAAAAATTGGTCAAGCATGGTGGTTCTTGCCTGTAGTCCTAGTTATTTGGAAGTTTGAGGCAGAAGGATTGCCTGAGCCAAGCAGGTTGATGCTGCAGTGGACGTGATCGTGCCACTGCACCCCAGCCTGGGCAACAGTGAGACTCTGACTAAAAAAACAAACACATACATACATACATACATACAAATTACTGAGTTTGGTAGAGAAGGAGTTAGTCCTCTGGTATAGCCAATCAATACATGAGAGAGGAAAGAGTAGAAGAGATAAAACTTGAATTCGGCTAGGCTCGGTGGCTCAGTCTGTAATCCTAGCACTTTGGGGAGCTGAGGCAAGTGGATTGCCTGAGCCCGTGGGCTCCAGACCCACCCAGGCAACTTGGTGAGACCGTGTCTCTACAATAAATCAAAAATTAGCCTGGCGTGATAGTGCACACCTGTAGTTCCGGCTAATAGCCGGAATAATAATTTGAGGCGGAAGGATTGCCGGAGCCTAGCGGGTCAACGCTGGGGTGACTGTGAGTGTGCCACTGCACTCCAGCCTGGCCAACAGAGTGAGGCTCTGACTCAAAAAAAAAAGCAACAACAACAAAAAAAACACTTGGATACAATGCTGAAATTCCCATGGCTTTTCTCTGTTTTGTTAAGCAGATAACAAGCAAATTTATAGTTATCAGGGATGCTGCTTTTGGCTGCCTGGAATTCCCAGCAGATGTCTGAAGAATGATACCTCCCCCACTGCTTTTGAACTTTTCCCTGTGATGCTTCTGTGGTCTTTTTTGCTTAACTCTTTTTGCTAAATCTCCTCAATATGATCCAGACTCTCCCAGACACTCTACTACCTATTGCTGCACAGAGAACATAAAAAGGTTACACAAAACCCCTACAGAAGTGCACTAGAAGTGGTGTTAAATAGAAACGCCTTGAATAAAATCCAAGGGTCTTTGTATTAACAGCTCTATCAATTACTAACTAGGTGACCTTGGGCAAATTACCTAACTTCTCTATAACTCATTTCCCTCTAATAAAATATTATCATTTAGTTTATAATCTCTATTGTTACTATGCAAAAAGGATTGTATTGGGCAACAATGATATAAAAAATAGTTCAGGCACAATTTTTAGTCTCGGGGGGTTACAGTCTAGTGAGGGAGTCAGACTTAAGAAGTAATTATCATATAGTGAATGCAATATAAGACTTCATATGAAAGCACAGAGAAAGCTTCAAAGGATAGGACAGGATAAATTGGCATGTGAGGACTCAGGACATATCTTGAAGAGATTCAAAGAGATTACCATATAACAACATAAAGTCGCCAGGTGCATGCCCATAATCCCAGCACTTTGGGAATCCGAGGTGAAAGGATTGCTTGAGCCCACGGGTTCGAGACCAACCCGAGCAACTTGGTGAGCCTTTATCTCTACAATAAATTTAAAAAGAAAAAAAATTAACTGGGCGTGGTGGCACACGCCTGTAGTTCCAGCTACTTGGAAGGCTGAGGTGGAAGGATTGCCTAAGCCCAGGAGCTTGAGGCTGCGGTGGCTGGGAGCATGCCACAGCACTCTAGCCTGGGCGACAGAGTGAGGCTCTGACTCAAAAAATAAACAAATAAAGCATACATTTGTAAAAGGCAATCTACTAATGTAAAGTTGCTTTGTCTTCATTCCAGAGTGATATTACACATTCTTACAACAGAATTGAACATTTTTGCACTGGGCAATATCAAGGTTGTGAAACATTCAGGGCGATAAATTCCTTCACTCTTTAAAAATGAATGTTAAAAAGATTGTGCTCAAGAAACTGTCCTTATGCCCTTTAAAGCCTGAAGTTTAACAAGTTTTCTTAATCAAAGGTATTGCTTTTTCAAAGACTCCATCTAGTTAACAAATCCTAGGGAGTCAGGAAGGGAAATACACAAAGAAACTAAGATGGAAAAAATGTGAACTCAGTTAAGATTTTTTCTCAAGACCTTTGGCCTTTTCTCTTGATCCCTTATGTAACTACTTAAAAATTGTTTTGCATGTTTTTGGAATTTTTTGAAGATAAGAAGTATAAAAATCTGTAACTTTGGAGTGCTAAAATCTTAGCATGAGTGAATTAAGTGGGTTTCTGGTGCATAGTATTTGAAGTACTTGACTTAGCTGTTATTCCTCCATGTCTTACCCTTGTCAAACTAACCAATTATTTTGCTGATCCTAGATCTGGCCTCAGAATTCAGAACAAAATTTATTAAAGAAGCCACTAGCAACCTAAAATTTCCATAGATACTGGAAATGACACAGGAAAAGATGGGAGAGTGGGATGAAAAAGATGAGATGTCTTCAAGAATGGCATAGTGGGAAGCAGGCATTGATACAGGTGAGGCAGACATGCATGTCTGGTGATGTGGAATCCATATTACCTCCTGGAGCACAGCTGCATCTCTTTCTCTGGTGGCTGAACTGAAAAGGTTTCAGCTGGGCCTAAGGAAAGGCAGTGGATGGAGTTTTAATGAAGGTAGAACCTGGGGAGAAATGTGAGAAAAAGTTGGAAGAGATTGAGGAAAGAAAGAATCATGGCAGATTACTGTTTGTTTTTGTAAATGACCCCAGCCTACTTTGATATAGCAGATCACATCCTTTGTTCACTTTCCTCTTCTGTTTCTGGCTGACATAAAAGATGGTTTGGGTGTGCAGAAGGGCCTGGGGCACCTCCCTCACTCTATTTGTTTTATCGTCACTCGTGTGCTTGTCTTATTTTCTCCTACTAGATAGCAAACTCCTTGAAGGCAAATAAATCTTACTATTCTTTGTATCCTCCATAATACAGCAGTGACTGCCACAAATGTTCATGTAAACAGTGGACATTACATTTTTACAGCTGAGTTTAGAATCTTCATGCCTCTCTGTATATAATGGTCTCTAATTCAAAGCATATATTTCATCTGTAAGACATATCCCCATCCTTCCACGGTGCTGTCTCCTGAGGGACGTTATAAGTAAGAGGTTCATCTTAATGCTCTTAATGGCAGCGTCCACTATAACCCCACTGGGTCTACAAAGAAGAGTGACCACAGAGCTTCATGAGGATGCAGGTGCCTCTTTCACTAATGTGCCTCTCAAGCCCTTAGTGCAGAAAGTGTCTTATGGGCCTTCTCATGGAGCAGTGGAGGAAGTAGGTGTGCTGGTAACACATGATATAGTTTAACATTCCTATCTCCCTAAGCCCTTGGATTTCTTTTCCTGCATCATGCCAGAAAAGTTCTGGCATTTCAGATGTATTCCATGTAGGCTGCCTTTGAATCCAAGTTTCAGTCAACAAACCAGTAAATTGTAGGAGTTGTGTGAACTAAGACATTAAATCTAAAATCTCTAGCAAGTACAAGTATATCTATTTATTTGGCCCTATATTTTACCTTCCTTGATCTAACACTCAGGATACACTCCTACTTATATTCTTCAGACCTCTGTTGATATATATTAGCAAAGTCTTGCAATTCTTTTGTATGTAGGCTAGTTCTTCCTGGTTCATAGTGTGTACCTACCCTGTGGGACATACTGAGATTTAACCCTAGTTATAGGTCTAGGGGCAACAGGGGGTGGTTACAATAGTTCTTGAGGAGAAGGACAATTCCTTTTAAGGAATCTGCCCCAGGCGAGGTTATCAGAGTTTTCATGCAAAGAAAGCCTAGTCTCCAGGGGAAAATCAACTTTCACTAATAGGCAAAGCTTAGTGTGACTTGGTGTTTCAAGGCTATCTGTGTCATCTGGGGCCAAGTAAATGTTCCCATTCCAATTTCCAGTATCCCATTCTTTTCCAATCAATTCCCTAACTTTCACATTAAAAAAAGTGATGTAACTGTGAATTCAACTAGTACTATAATTCGGCAACTCTTAATATTAAATTTAGGGCTTGATTTTCAACAATATCACCCTTATGCCTGCAAGAACTAAAATATTCTTAATAGTTCTGGTCTCAGACTATGACTTGAGCTGAGAGCTGAAAGACATGAACTTGTCATTTTCTTTCTATAAGTTCTTAAGGGCACTCAAGAATCTATCTCATACCACTGTCCTTACAATCTTCTTAAATTGCCACAATTGTCAAATGCATCAGCCACTAGGGCAGTCACTTGCTTCAGCTGGCACGTCATCACAATCAACCACCAATGATAGTCTAATCAATTGCACTGCCCCTTGTATGCCATGGATTTTTAGCAACTCATTTCCCACTGGGAAAGAACTCCGCCAAAAGGCATGGCTAAACCAATTCTCTAATTTTATCTTTGTGTGTCCATCTCCTGGGACCACTCCTGACACTAATTCTGTATGAGTTAGAGTCCAATCAAGAGACAGAAACCATACATTTTGAATTTGAAAGGTTAAATAAAAAGAATCACTACTTACAGCAGGGAACTAGAGTACTAAGAGGATGGCTAGTAAGAGACCAGCCACTGCCCTTAGGGCTGATAGACTTTCATTGAAGAGGTCCAGTAACTGTGGTTCATTGGATATCAGAGAAATTCACTGAGGGTACAAAGCTGCTCAAGAGGTGTGAGGGCAAGCTGTTCACAGAGGCTGTTGTACTGGTGGTACTCCATGTGAAGCTACTTCAGGGGTTCCAGAGAAAGATCTTCATAGGAATCGCCTGTAAAGTGACCAAACAGGGTTCCTGGAGGAGTTGTTTATGGGAGGCACTACACACGGCTGGCCACTGGGTGCTGCTGGAACTGTGCTACAGGAGGCACATGGGCTGTACAAACCTGCTTAAAGGAACACACTGCACTACAGTTAGATAAATTTCTTCTTTCTTCAGTGTCCCTCCAATGCCTTCTACTGACAGAGCTTAATTTCATGATTGCTGGAAAAGAAGAAATAGTTACAGGTTTTATCTCTGTTATCACAAAGCAGGCAATGAGGGATACCCAGGGGAAGCCCTGAGGGAATAACCCGATAACTAACTCAAAATCCATTTCCTTTAACTGGACAAACCCCACAGTGTGGACTGAATTTAATTGGGGCTTTGAAAGGCATTACAAATGGTCTCTTTGGGAAGCTGATAAGAGCCATGGACTCTCCTTCCAGATAGATGATCGTGTGTACACATGCACATAGTCCCATAGACAATACATCTCAGAGCTGTCTCTGAGCTCAGTTAAGAACTCTTGGGCTAGACCAATGACTGTTCTCCAGGTTGTTTCTATTTAGTGACATATTCTTAACTATATCTGAATATAGAATAGCAAATGTAATCTGCCCAGACTCGACTAAACTATATTTACTTTTTAGTAACAAAGACAAACATTTATACAAATTGAGAATATGGCTGATAGTGTTAGACAGTTTCAAATTTGAAGGGAGGAAATAGGTGAAAGACTTTTGGGGAGAGAAGGGCTGGATGCCAGCAGAAGGGCAAGCAGTTGTGAAACAATTTCAATACCGATATTGGGGTTTGAACTTGGATAGCATATAGAAGGAAAGGGGTATTTATTATAGCCTGCTATGCTTTGGTAATCTATACTATGGTCACTGGCCTCCAATAGGAGGCCAATGGTCCTTTCCTCTTGGTAGTCATGCTTGTATTTACTCTCCTCTCACATTGACTCGGGGCTGGTTTATATGGCTAAAGCACATGATGCAGGTGATAGTATATGATTTCCAAAACTAAGTCATAAAAGTCATTACAGTTTCTGCATCGGTCTCTCGGATCTCCCATTCTGGGAGAATCTAGTTGCCATGCTGTGAGGACACTCAAGCACTCCTGCAGAGGTTCACAAGGAGAGAAACTGAGACTTCACACCAATAGCCAGTACCAACCTACCAGCCTTAGGAGTGAGTCACCTGGAAAGTAAGTCCTCCAGTTCCAATCAAGTTTTCAGGTGGCTGGATGTCAGCTGAAATCTTTTTTTTATAAATTATTTTAGAGTTGTGGGGTACATGTGAAGATTTGCTACATAAGTAGATTGCATGTTTCCAGCAAGCCTTCTCTCTCCTTGGTAGTAGACATGGTACCCAGTGGGTGGTTCTGTGCCCTTTAGCCCCCCTTCCTCCATCAGCATTGCCCAGTGTTTGTTGTTCCCACCATTGAGCTTGCATGTCCAACGTTTAGGGCCTGCTTATGAATGAGAACAGACAGTATGCAGTTTTTTGTTTCACTTAGAATGATGGTTTCCAGCTGGATCCATGTTGCTGCAAATGACGATTTTGTTCTTTATGGCTTTGTAGTATTCCATTATGTTTATGTATCACATTTTTTTGATCTGATACATTTTTGATGGACATCTGGGTCCATCAAAAATGTACTGGGACATTCATATTTTTGTTATATTTTATTTTAGAGTTATGGGGGTACAAATGAGGACTTGCTACATAACCAGGCTCCATGCAGGTGAAGTTGGGCTTCTAGCTGGCCCTCTTTCATGTTGGTAATGGACCAGGTACCCACTGTGTTGCCATGTTTTTCTATTGTGGACAGTTTTGCAATGAATGTATGCGCACAGGTGTCTTTTCGGTAGAGCAATTTATATTCATCTGGCTATATTCCCAGAAGTGAGATTGTTGGGTCACATAGTAGCTCAATTTTTAGTTATTTGAGAAAATGTTACACTGCTTTCCACAAAGGTTGAACTGGCTCACATTCCCACCAACAGTGTAGAAGCATCCCCTTTTCTCTGCAACCTTGCCGTCAACACCTTGCCAACTTAAGATGTTAAAGTTTTTTTTGTTTTTGTTTTTTTTAACTTTTTGACAGAACTTAATTTCATGCTTTCTGGAAAAGGAGAAATATATTTACAGGATTTATCACTACTCAAAGCAGGCAATGAAGGATACCTCATTGACTTTAATGAAGTCAAAGTTTTTGACATTTTAATGATAGCCATCCTGACCAGCGTGAGGTGGTATCTCATTGTAGCTTTGATTTGCATTTCTCTGATGATTAGTGAGCCAGTTGAAATCTCGACTGCAATGTCATGAGAGTCTTAAACCAGAAACATCAGCTAAACTGCTCCCAAATTTCTGACCCACAGTTTTGGAGGTAATTTGTTTTGCAGCAATAGACAATGAATACATATATTTACATCAAACTTATCAAAGGGTGAACAATATAAGGGATTTGTCCTCTTCCCCCATCCCCTCTGGTCATCTAAAGAGGCATCAGGCTGGACATAGTGGTTCATATTTTATAATCCCAGCACTTTGGTAGGCCAAGGCAAGAGGATTGCCTGAGCCCAGGAGTTTGAGACCAGCTTGGGCAACATGGTGAGACCTCATCTCTACAATAAATAAAAAAAATTAACCAGGCATGATGGTGCACGCCCATAGTCCCAGCTACTTGAAAGGCTGAGGTGGAAGGATAGCCTGAGCCCAGTGGGTCAATGCTGCTGTGGCTGTAATCATGTCACTGCACTCCAGCCTGGGTGACAGAGTGAGATGCTGACTCAATCAATCAATCAATCAAGAAGCACCAATGAGATGCTATTTAGTTATAACATTCTCTAAGCATTATCCTAAATAAGTCACTAGATTGACTCATCAAAGGAATTAGAGGCTTTTGTCTTAGCCAAATGGTCACTCTGAGTACTAACTAGACACAGAGTTCCTGAAAAGCAGGAAATTCAACTGCTACACCAGGTTAGGCAGATTTATATTAATAAAGAAACTAATAGAAGTACAGGTGTGTTCTTGTGAAGGCTATTCTAGGGAAATCATGTATGTCTGAACTACTGAGATTATTTGGTTTGCCATTAATTTATGAGGACTATTACAAACTAGCGTGCCTAAAGGTGAGTCACTATTCTGAGAGACCTGGGCTTTTTTTTTTTGTGAGTTGGAGTCTCACTCTGTCACCCAGACTGGAGTGCAGTGGCTGCT
>NW_007247104.1:417485-417854 GCF_000164805.1 Carlito syrichta
CTATCTCCCTGCTCTTTCAATGGTTTCTTTGGCTTTGCAGAAGCTTGTCAGTTTGATGAGTTTCCACTTGTCTATCTTATCTCTTATGGCAAGGGCACTTGGGGTTTTGATCAGAAATTGGTTGCCAGTTCCAATTTCCATAAGGGTGGATCTTGCATTTTCTAAGGTTCTTATAGTTTGAGGTTTTACGTTTAGGTCTTTGATCCATTTAGAGTTGATTTTTGTGTAGGGTGACAGGTAGGGGTCCTGTTTCAATCTTCTGCATGTGGTCAACCTGTTTTCTCAATGCTATTTACTGAATAGGTACTGGTTGGTGATGGAGGAGACTTTGTCGAAGATGAGTTGGTTGAGAAATTGAGATTTTTGCTT
>NW_007247104.1:417874-422987 GCF_000164805.1 Carlito syrichta
TCAGCTTTCCAAGTAGCCAGAATTACAGGCATGCGCTACCACGCCCAGCTGATTTTTTGATTTATTGTAGAGATGAGGTCTCGGTGCCCAGGCGAGTCTCGAACCCGCGGGTTCAGGCAATCCACTCACCTCAGCCTCCCAAAGGCGCGGGATTACAGGCTGAGCCACCGAGCCCGGCTGAGACCTGGGCATTTTAAAAATTTATATTTATTTATTTTTGAGTTGAAGTCTCACTCTGTTGCCCATGCTGGAGTACAGTGGTACAATCATGGATCACTCCAACTTTGGCCTTCTGGGTTCAAGCGATCCTTCTGCTTCAGCCTCCTGAGTAGCTGGGACTACTAGACCCAGCTAATTTTTTGATTTTCTATAAATGCAAGTTCTCACCATGTTGCCTAGGCTGGTCTCAAACTCCTGAGGTCAAGCAGTCCTCACGCCTTGGCCCAAACTGCTAGGATTACAGGCATGAGCTATTGTGCCAGCCCTGGAAATTATTCTTAAGTATGGCTGAAGGATCTAAGACTGTGTAGTCTGAAGACATTAAGAGCTTTTTATAGCCCAGCACTTTGGGAGGCCAAGGTGAGAGCATTGCCTGAGCCTATGGGTTCGAGATCAGCCCTAGCAACTTGGTGAGACCTTGTCTCTACAATAAATAAAAAAACTAGCTGGGCATGGTGGTGTGTGCCTGTAGTTCCAGCTACTTGGAAGGCTGAGGTAGAAGGATCGCCTGAGGCCAGCAGGTCGAGGCTGCGGTGACCAGGAGCCTGCCACTGCCCCTCCAGCCTGGGTGACATAGTGAGACTCCAACTCAAAAAAAAGAGAGTTTTTTTTATAGTTGTCTATTTGAAGAGTTGGCATGTGAGTTGATCAAGAAGGGATGAATAGGCCTAATGTCAAATTATAGGAATACAAATTTCAATTCACTTGTAACAACCATGGCTGTTTAACAACAGGTTATGCTATAGTGAAAACCATGGCACTCCCTCTTTCTGGAAATTTCAGGTTGGTTAATCATCCTTCAGAGATGTAGTAAGAGCGTTTCATTCTGGCAGGAACTGGAAGACTAATCTAGATGACCTCAAGATGTTGCTCCTGAAAGCCTTTTCTTCTTGAATGTGTCTTTTTATTTTTAATTGGAAAACATAGTTGATTTAAAAGTAAATTAGAGAGAGAGAGAAAGAAAAGATTCACCTCTCCAAGGTGGGGACTGTATGTGTCTTATCCATGGTTATCTGATTATCTTTAAATAAGAAAGTTCTGTGTAGTGGAGTGTGTATTATAGTGGAATCAGATCACTACTTGGAACTTACTAGCTGTGTGACTTTGGGCAAGATACTTACCCTTTCTGAGCTTTAGTGTCCTCATTACTTCTCAAGGATGTCCTGAGAATTCATTAGATGATATATCACTCAAAACATTCATTTGGCATTTAATGCATGTGTGGTTTTATTTGTTCTATTTTCTACAAGATGATTTATGATTCAACATCTGGGAACAATTAAAATTTTTAAAGTGTAGTATTGAAACGAGCTAATTTTCTTAGGCTGGCAGTGTAGGTTTTCATTTTTTTAAACAATAAACTTGATTAAGATTTGATTAGATGCTTTCTGACACAGCATCTTTAAAAAAATGACAAGGATGGTAAAAGTGGAAACTGAAGGAATCAGAAGCCAGATGGCCAACATCATCTTTGAAATTTGCAACTGCAAGATCATCACTTGATTAAAATCTTTCCTTACAAGAGTGCTATCAAACAATCAAACAAACTCAAACTATACTACTCAACAAGATAAAAGTATCTTGGCTTCCTGGAAGGTACTCCAAACTTCAGTAAGACGACAAGCACTTTATTTTCTTTGAACTTTGAAAATAAAATGGAATCTCACTGAATGAATGAATATGTTTTTGAGCTACCTTCCATCCTATCTCAAAGATTAAAAATGGAAGTAAACATCCCACAAATACTAGCAACAAATTTTTATTGTTTACACATAATTTTCTTTAAATTTATATTTTCATTGTTAACAAAGAAAGCTACCCCATGGGCAGAAATCACCCTGAATTACTAAACTAACTTACATGTACTGAATTGTTAGTACTATTAAAGTAGAGAAGTATTTATGATTAACAATCACAAATCATACCATGGTACTCTTAAGAATTCTCATTAGGGGTTGTCTTTAGTAACAAATGGTAACAGATGAGCAACTGTTCTTTCACATTTCCAGTTCTTATCTATAACACGTGCAGGGCTTTAAATAGGCTGTTCAATGCTCATGGGAGTCTCTCACTAACCACTGCTATATTGTATCTCCTCATTGGTAA
The DNA here is from genome assembly GCF_000164805.1 of Carlito syrichta. Lineage (NCBI taxonomy): Eukaryota > Metazoa > Chordata > Mammalia > Primates > Tarsiidae > Carlito > Carlito syrichta. Next base: position 420,200 of record NW_007247104.1, read on the forward strand.
TTATTTCTCCTACACCAAATTCCAAGTCAAACACTTATCAATGTTCTGAGGACCACCATACGCCATACATACATTGTTCTATATACTTACCTGTATGTACATACAGGTATATATAGATATATATTTTTAAAAAACAAAAATGGGCTATTTACATACTGTTGTTATGGCCAAGTTCAACAGCATCACAAGTATTTTTAGGCACTTAATTCAAGTTGCTATAAAGTTAAAAAAATCATTTTGGTCTGATACTATATTTAAATACATGTATTTCAATTTTTTGAACATGTATCACAATTTTAATTGTTTTTATCTATGCTAGTGAACCTTTGATGGATTCTATTTTAAATAGTGCTTATTGGCCAAGCTCGGTGGCTCAGTCTGTAATCCCAGCACTCTCGGAGGCCGAGGTGAGTGGATTGCCTGAGTCTGCAGGTTTGAGACCAGCGGGGAACTTGGAGAGACCTGGTCTCTACAATATGTCAAAAATGAGCCAGATGGCAGCACGTGCTATAGTTCCAGCTACTTGGAAGGCTGAGGTGGAAGGATCACCTGAGCCCAGCAGGTTGTCACTGCGGTGGCCCTGAGTGTGCCACTGCACTCCAGCCTAGGCAACAGAGTGAGACTCCAACTAAAAAAAAAAAAAAAAAAAAAAAAAAATAGTGCTTATTACTGTGAAATGCACATTTGTCTTAATAATTATTAAGGTACACTTCATTAACAAGGTACATTTCATAGTGCCAAGGGTGATGGTCATATCACCTGTAAAGGATTCCTGGAAGTCTGAGTTACAAGCACTAGCGACAGGAGCTGCAGGGTTGGGTGGTGGTGGTTGTGAAGAATTCCTGGCTTAAACAGGAATTTGACAAACAACAAGTCTTTGGGCAGACAGCTTAGGTTTGTATGATGACACAACGATGCCATTAAAGACCCAGCCTCTTTTCAATTTTTCTGGCCTGCCGTCCTTGGTGTGCAGGCCTTTGTTCTCCTGTGTGTTGTTTCATGATGAACTTTAAGTGCTGTACCTCCTTCACATTCCTCCAGGAAAGAAGACAAGTGCAGGGCAAGAATGAGCTCTGGTTCCCATCGAAATGCTTTCCAAGAAGCACAGCAGCAACTTCAGCTTTTATCTCATTGACTAGAACTGTGTCAAATGGCTGCCTCTAACTGCAAGGAAGTCTGAAAAAGTATTTAGCTAGAATTAAACTTCCATTAGAGTGACTGGGTTGACAAAGAGCAGAGTTGGCTACAGAAAAACTGTTTCATAACAAACTGTCCTCATCCCACAACCTGGAAATAAAGGTGACTTTATTCTTATTTAGGATGAGCAGTTGACAGAGTATAGCTAAGATATGGTAGGCGTTCTACCACAAAGAGCAAGGTGAGGGAAGGGAGGGTGTAAGGGATCCTGTAATATTAGCAGTATAGAGAAAGAATTTCCTCGGTCACTAATCCAGTGGTGTGGAGCTTGAAGTCTTACTGAAGCTGAGAGGGAAAGGCCAGCACCCAAGGCCCCCCTGCATAGATTACCTATAAGTGGAAGTCTGGAGCTGCGAAGACACAGGTCTAACAAACTTTAACCTACTATACTGTCTCCTAAACCTGAGCAGAAAATGAAGAGTAAGTCAGCTTTGCGCAACTCAACCTTTCGTTCCTATGTCTATGCTATAAAATACAAAAACAATGCTGCCACTATCTCGCACCGTACTGAACACGCAGTAGGCGCTCAACTAATACTTGTCCATTTTTTTTGAGTCGGGGTCTCACTCCATCACCCAGGCTGGAGTGCAGTGGCACGCTCACGCCCACCCCAGCGTCGACCTGCTGGGCTCCGACGATCCTTCCGCCTCAGCCTTCCAAGTAGCCGGAATTACAGGCGCGCGCTACCACGCCCGGCTAATTTTTGCTTTATTGTAGAGACGAGGGCTGGCCAAGTTGCCCGGGCTGGTCTTGAATCCGCGGGCTCAGGCAATCCACTTGCCTCGGCCTCCCCAGTTGCTGGGATTACAGGCTAAGCCACCGGGCCCGGCCTCAATTTTTTTTTTGAAGATGAAGAGGAACGAGACGAAAAGTGACACTCGAGAGACTGCCATACGCCAGAAACGTACCCCGCTTTACACTCATAGCTCATTGACGCATCAGCATGCAGCCAGGTAGGCAGGCCCGCCCCCATTTAGAGAAGTAATCGGAGGCCCCGAAAGGTCAGACGGGGTTGCACAGGAAGCAGCGACAGCCTTCAGGTTTGACCGAAAGCCTGTGCTCCTTACGCAGTGTACCCCACGGCCTCTCCGCCACAGCTCGTGGCTCCGTGCTTTGCAGACAGACGACACCCAAGACAGTCTGAGCAGAAGAGTGTGATTCTGCGTCAGGAAGGCCATTAAGTTCTGCAGAGGCAACTCCTGGGATAGAGAAACACTTCCTAAGGGCGTGGTCAATACCAAGTATGCTAGCGCCAGCTGAGCTAGTGGCTAGGGTCAGTGAGCCGAGGGCCGAGGCCGCGCGGACGGCCAGCTAGGGAAGGCTCCGAGGAGCGGAATCCCGCACTGGGCGACGCGGAACTCCACGATTACCGGTCAGGGGCAGCTGCAGCTCCGCAGGCGGCGGCGGGGAGGGTGGGACTCCGTGCAGGGGCGTGGCTCTGGTGACGCACTTCCGCCTTGCGTTTTCCGGCTTAAAGGGGACCCGGACCCTCCTCACAACAACAAAACCTGCCCGCGCTGGGGCTGTAGTCCCCGCCCTCCTGCCACCTGCGGTCGCAGCGGCCGCGCCCGGCCCAGCCCTGCGCTGCGCT
>NW_007247104.1:423007-453843 GCF_000164805.1 Carlito syrichta
AAGGGAGCGGCTGCCGTCGAGAACGCCCGGCCGGACGGTGCGGCCGGCGGCCCTGCCTGGGCGCGGAGGGTGGCGGTGGCGGGTCCCGAGACCTTCTTTCAGGTACTCCGCGCCCAGCTGACTGCCCGGAGCCGTCCAGCCCAGTCCTGGCGGGGTCGTAGCGTAGAGGCCTTGTTGCGTTTCTGCTTGGGGGTCGCGGCAGGGGCGGGGCGGTGACCCCGGCCGGGCCCTCGTGCCTTAACCCCTCTCACCCTCCCTTCTCATCGCCTTCTCTCTCCCCCCCACCCCCGCCTCCCTCCGCAGTCCGGAGTCCCACGGAGCCTGGAGCTGGCGGGGAGAGCTGCATCCACTGCCCGGCCCCCAGACCCTGCCGCTACCGCCGCGCTCGTCTGTCCATCCGTGGGGCCGGCGATGGGCTTCGTCTCGCCCAGTGCACTTGTGACTGACGTGGACAAGGAGTACTAAGAACTCGCTTCCGTCCCGGTCCCAGTCGCGCGGGCGGTAGCCACCTCGGCTCAACTGGGCATAACCACCGCTCTTCTGGACTCTGTCCGACTTTGGGGGCACCATGGACCAAAGTGGAATGGAGATTCCTGTGACCCTCATCATTAAAGCACCGAATCAGAAATACAGTGACCAGACTATTAGCTGCTTCTTGAACTGGACCGTGGGGAAACTAAAAACGCATCTATCTAACGTGTACCCTAGCAAACCAGTAAGTGTGTAAAAGCTGGGCTCAACTGCTCTGACCAGCAGCTTTCCGTGCCATGTACCCCCCCTTCTCCCTGCTCCTCTCCTTCCCTCTTGAATCAAAGGTCTCCTTTGGTAGACCGTGAAGTATTTTGAGTTCTGAGGTTGTGTCTCCAGAGTGTCCGAACCATTGTTAATATCTTCCTGGTGAGGTTCTTTTAATTAGTAAGAGTTTGCAGAAGTATCAAGAGACTTAATTGACAGGCATGGAAAAGGGACCATTTTCCTTGGACTTAACACCATCAACTTAATATGAGAATAACAGAGGTATGCTTTTTTGTTTCCTTAAAGATAAAGAAGCACTATGACACATATTAGAGCCTTTATTGCTTAGTAGACAGAAATTCCATTTTACTTTCAACACCTGCCCAGAAATTTGAAGAGAAATTGAAGAGAATTTTTTTTCTAGGAAATAAGTATGCGTCCCTTGTATAAATGACACTTTCAGGACCACCATGTATGTTTCAAGAAGCAAAGAGTTACAAGTTTTAGATTCAGTTTCCTCCACCACCACTTCTTTCACATTTTTAGTTTCAAGAACAGCCCTTCCACCCCCCCACCATTTGGTGCATCATTTTTTTCCTTTAATATGACCATATGTAAATCTTTGTCAGTGTTTTCCAATCTGATTCATACTGGATATTGCAAACATAATAAATAAAATACAGACAGTACAGCTCCGTCTGTCCCCAGAATCAGATTTGAAAGGACATAGTTGGTAATTAAGGAGCCTTGGAATAGTTTAGAAAAGAAGTGTAATGTCATGTAGAGTACTGTTTATGAAAGTGAGGCTTTCACATTCTCCACTGCATAAATTTTTTATTCTTGAATAAGTAGTGTTTAATTACTAAACCTTTTGTATAAATAATGAAGAGGTTTGAGTTTTAGGGCAGGAAATACTTTTGGCATCAGGCAGCCTTAAGCTTAGATCCCTTGGAAGGCAGCTAGGCTTTCTAGGCTTAACACTTGTTTTATGTACTTAAGGAGGACACTTGATTTATATTAAGATATTTACAACTTAGAACTGTTTCAGTGTTGCAATATTAAGATTAGTTAGGCTTTTAGATTTCTGAAGTAGCCACAGAAATGGGGCAGATATTGCAAAAACAGGAGGTTTAGAAAAGACAACTTTTAGTTGGCATTAGCTGTATCTGTCAGTACTTTGTGATACAAATATTTTTAGGGGAAAAAAAACTCTGAGGTATTTAAAAACTTGGAATAAACTAGTTGGAACTCTTGTTTATTCGAACCTTTTGTTTGAAAGTTAAGATTTACACAGGGAGTAACAATTTGTTTGGAATTTCTTATTTACAAAAGAATTCCTGTTGGCTAGGAATAGTGGCTGATGCTCATAATCCCAGACTTTGGGAGGCCTAGGTAGGAGGATTGCTTGAGCTTGGGAGTTCCTGACCAGCCTAGGCAACACAATAAGACCTCCTCTCTACAAAAAGTAAAAAAAAATTAGTCTGTTATGGCATGCACCAATAGTCCTAGCTAGCTACTGGGGAGGCTGAGGCAAAGGATCATCTGAGCCCAGGAGGTTGAGGCTGCGGTGAATTGTGATCATGTCATTGTACTTCAACCTGTGTGACAGGGTGAGACCCTGACTCAAAAAAAAAAAAAAGTTGCATATGATTAGTTTTACACATTTTGAAAGTGAAAAATAACTTTTTAGAGTAGTCTTTATTGAAAGTCATAGATTTCCATAATACTGTTGATAACATAGCCCAAATACCATTTGTGGGTACATTCTTGAGCATGTATATAAAAGAGGGGGACCCAAAAAACCCGGAATTATCATTTGGAGAGTGGGCCCCTTGTACTACAGGTTTCCCCTGCTAGGTGAGTGTTGTAGGAACCCTTCGGTGTCAGTGTACCAGCTAGCATTGTTGTGAGAGGCTGTGTTCAGCTCCAGTGAAATTTTTTTGGCTTCTTTCAGTGCATCTGCCCATTTCATAATGAGTGATTTACATGAACAACCTGCCCACACTGTACTAGGTGTTCAGCAATATTTGACCCAAAACAGCATGACTTTCATGCTCCACCCTCCCTATTCACCCAGTCTTACCCATTGTGACCTTTTTTTGTTTCCCAATGAAGAAAGTCCTCAAAGGGAAGTATTTTGTTGATGTGCAAGAGGTGAAACAAAAAATGGCAGGAGCACTAAAAGGCACCAAAATTGACAAATTCAAAAACCATTTTAGGCAGTGGAAAAAGCATATTGATAGGTGTAGTGCATGAAACAGAGTACTTTGAAGATGACTGAAGTTTAAACATGTAAAAATAACAAAAAATGGCAGGAGCACTAAAAGGCACCAAAATTGACAAATTCAAAAACCATTTTAGGCAGTGGAAAAAGCATATTGATAGGTGTAGTGCATGAAACAGAGTACTTTGAAGATGACTGAAGTTTAAACATGTAAAAATAACATGGAATTCTTTTTTAAAAAGTATCTGTGAGGGGAATGGGAAACCAGGTTGCCTTACCTGCCCCCAGAGAAGTTTGCTTTTGGTAGGAGTTCTGCCAGTGCAGTGCAGTAGTGATCACAGGTGGAGGATGTAGTGTCTTTGTGTGTTAGCTGCCTGAGGACCAGATCAGATTCAGAACGTTTCTTTCCTCCTTCCCAGACTGCCTGCCTCTTTTAGACACACCGGAGGTACTTTTGCAGGCTAAACCAAATATTGTACAACTTATTAATAACCTAACTTTGTGGCAGACTTTTTTTCTCCTCTGGCAAGTTTTCTTTAAGTGAGTTGTAATGCTTAAGTTCATGTTTAGGTTAATGAGAATGGGTGGAGCCTGGGAGTGGGGGTACATGCATTTTTTTTGTCAGAATTTCACTAAAAACTTTGTATAGTTAATTAGATTTGACAGGTTTACATTCTACTTATACATCCCAGGAAAAAATTGATTTGAAGCATCACAGTTGTTGAACAGATGTTTAATGGTATCTGAAAGGCATAGGTAGCCCTCAACATAGGAATTATAATCCTAAAAGTTTACCTTGTAAGGTTGTTATTTGGAATTCAGAACAGTTTGCTATTAAGCAGTATTATAAAGGAAGTTTAGGTCCTTATGCCACCCACAATGACTAAACATTGTTTCTGTGTTTCAAGTGCTGTTTGGTGTTTAATAGAAATCATTTCTTTTGCCTCTTCCTTGCACATCTGCCTGCTTTCATTTATCACTGGGTAGACCTAGAAGCAAATTAGGGTTTCAGTGCCTTGTAGGAGCAGGAGTCTTCCCAGTGAGACAAAAAGTTGATGGCTCTGGTTAACATTGCTCTGATTTGATCTGATATATTAGGGATAGGTGGAGAGTCTTTTGGTTCTAGTAAAATAAATGGGAGCTGCTGAAGGTAGAAGACTGGAAGTCTGAGGCAGTCCTTTTAGGATCCTACAAGGACAGGTCATATGTCTACCCGCTGTTAATGGAATTTTGGCTGAACTCTTCAATGTCTTAAAACCTTAAGGATCCCAGCTTTGTACGCAGATACTGATTTGACTTAACCACAGACAGTCTCCACATGGATATTTTAAATTCTTTCCCCAGTAAACCCATAACAAATACACTCCTCCCTCACAAAGCACCTTTTCTTGGGCTTCATTTATTTATTTAACTAGAATTTTAATTCTATGCTAAGTGTGAAGATGATGATAAGAGTTCTTTGCTCTTATGATGCTCAGGTCTAATGAGGGATATAGATATGTAAGTAAATAACTGCAATATTATATATATGACTAGTGTTACTACTGTGTGCTGTGTAGGAGGAGCACAGGGAAGGAGTGGTGTGGGAGTTAGGGAAATATGTAGCTGTTTCAAGAAAAGGTTCACGGGGACATTTATGTTTTCTTAAAGCATTGATAACAGACAATTTTAAGTAGACAAGATGAGTCAGAATCTTATGTCTTCCTTTTTTAAAAAACTGTTCTTTCAGAATTGATGTCTGAATTGACTCTGGATGCTTTATACTGCTGTTTTACTTACTACTACAGTATTAAGTAAAAAGATTATAGATCATTAAGAGGTGAAGGGGAAGGGAATTTTCCAATTAGGAATTTAGGCAGTTGCCATATTTTTGAAAATATTCAGAAAGTTAATATTAAAAACCTCAGATGTAGTGGTGGCTCACACCTGTAATCTTAGCACTTTAGGAGGCTGAGGAGAGAGGATTGCTGAGCCCAGGAGGTTGAGACCAGCCTAGACAACATAGTAAGACCTTTTCTCTACAAAAAACAAAAACAAACAAAAAAACACAAAAAACCCCTCAGATGTGGAGTTGAGCTCTTTTGGAGTTTAGTTCTGTATCTTTGAATGTTATTGATAATTGGTTTAGGACTTGGTTTAGGAACTAGGAAGCACACCAGTTCATATTGATAGTGTATATAGATAATTGTGAATCATATTCTAATGTGACATTTGTTATCACTTCATGACTTTATTTTTTTATAACCCGAAATTGGCCTGTAGTGTAAAATAATTCTGAAATTTAGGTAATTGCTATTAGGTGGTGAAGATACCTTACAAGAAGGCCACTTTTACTTTGGTTTCAGACTTTGGGATGAGTTTAGACTTAACTATTTATTAGAGATGTAAATATCAAAATAGTTGAACTTTATACTAGTAGAAATGGATTATCCTAGAAAAAACTTAAAAAAATATGAATCTCTAAGTCCAGTTAGGCACCTTTCTCATCTCTTCTTAATACCTGTTCTTATACATAAACAGTAGCTAAGATATAGACCCGACTCACCCTAAATTCAGTTTTGAATACAAACTTTCTGGGGCTTGTATGCCTTGGCTCCCATTTTTCAGTCTTGGAGTCAAAATGCCTCTTGATTATGTCCCTCGCTTCTGGGAAGGTTTCTTATGTCTTTGCTGTTTATATTATCAAACTAAAGTAGTCTCTTTCATTACTTAGATCTTCTACATCTCCTGATCAGCTGGGCAGGTTTGTGCTGCCTTTTCACATTGTTCTTTTACTCTGAGATTCTATTAGAATTAAAGAAACAAGAATAGAACCAGTTGTATGTATAGGTTCTATTCTGAGAATATAACATTTCTAACAAAATTGCCTACAGTCCAGAAGGAAGTCTTACTTTCATTTTCAGTGAATATAGCTTGTAATATATAATTTGAAATTTATATTTTGGTTTTGTAGTTGCCTATTACTTTACTTAGGCAGTTCATCTTTAAAATCTGCTGGTTTAACTACCTTGGAACTGTTGATTTACAGAGGCTATAATCCATACACATAATAATTATTGTTTCATAAGACTGTTGTCTTACAAAATTTTAATAAATTTAAGAGGGTTTCATGTCACCTGTCAGTGTAGTTCAAATTTTTAAAACTCTTTGAGCAAAGCTTACTATGAAATTGAATGTGAAGTTTGGTGAAAAAGGCTAAGTTAAAAGTTTTGAATGACTGCCAAAGAAGATTTGTTTTATTAATGTTCTTTGTAGCCTTCTTCTAATATCTTTTTGGGAAATAACCGTATGGTAAAAGGTAATTTTTTGTTTAACAATGCATTAATGCTTTTTAAAATAGGATTTTTCTAGAACTTTTTATCTAGATCTCTCTTGACATAATAAATACTGCTTTGATTGTCTAAAATGCTTTTATTTAACTGCTCTGATTTTAAACACCGTTTACTAAGTGATTACCATGTGGACCAGGCAGTCTACTAAACACTTGTGTGCTTAATCACATTTATTCCTTATGACACCTTATGATGTAAAGTTTATTGTTAGTGCTATAGATGAGGAAACTGAGGCTTGGTGATTTTCCCCCCAAGGTTATAGAACTCTAAGTAACAGAATTAGAATTTGAACCCAGGTTGGTCTGCCTTTGGACCCAGATGTATCTTTGTAGGCACATTGTATATAATGGCTGTATATAATAAGTTGAAGAAAGGCATTTAGGGGCTTGGCTGTCTCAGTTATATACTTGTAAACTAAAAAGAACCAAATTGAACTATAAAAAGAGGTGTATATGGTTAGCTGGTTTGTCATCTGAAGGCTGCAGATAAATGAATAACATAGCCTTACTACTGTGTTAGCATTTACCAGCTTAGTGTGTGGTTATTTCTGTTTATTCTTTTTAAAAAATAATTTGTTAAATTATAAGAGGATATGGGAACATAATATCCTAAGACCTCAGTGCACATTGCTTTGTCTTGTTACAACCTACTAGTTTGTATGAACCCTAGCAGTTGCATGCATTTTTTTTTTTGAGACTGAGTCTTCCTTTGTTGCCTAGGCTAGAGTAGCTTGATCATAGATCAGTGCAGTCTCGGACTCCTGCTCAAGTAATCGTCCTTCCTCAGTCTCCCAGTAGCTAGAACTACAGGTGTGCGCCACACTGCCCAGTTAATTAATTAATTTTTATTTTTTAATTTTTGAGTTGGAGTCTATCATTCTGTTGCCCAGGCTGGAGTGCTGTGGTACATTCATGGCCACCGCAGCTTGACCTGCTGGTCTCAGGTGATCCTTCCACCTCAGCCTTCCAAGTAACTGGAACTATAGGCATGTGCCACCATGTCCAGCTAATTTTTTTGATTTACTGTAGAGATTAGGTCTCGCCAAGTTGCCAGGCTTATCTTGAACCTGTGGGTTCATGCAATCCTCTCATCTCAGCCTCCCAAAGTGCTGGGATTATAGGGCTGAGCCACCATGTTTGACTATTTTTATTTTTTATGGAGATAGGATCTTTCTATTTTGCCCAGGCTGGTCTAGATCTCTTGGCCTCAAGTGATCCTCCTGCCTCAGCCTCCCAAAGCACTGGGATTATAGGTGTGAGCCACCGTGCCTGGTCATCAGTCAAATACTTTGACATTCTCTATTGTACATAGGGTGTATATCTGATAGGTGAATGGCCCGGGATGGAATCAGCTAGACAGAGAATATCCCTTTGGGTTCCATAGAATTTTACTCTTTAAGCTTCTGTATACCTGTTTTGTTTACTGTTACTGCAAGGAGATAAGGAGTAGAGGCAGTTTGGTTAACCATTTATGTTTTTTAATTTCCTGGGGCTTTATGGGTGATTTTAGTGAAAAATGGAAGGGAGATGTATTCCAATACAAATTTACAGAGTTCGTTTGCCACAGAAATGATATTTTGTGTACCTCCTAGGACCCAACTCTTTCAAGAAGTTTAATGCTCACAACTGAACTATATATAAGTTCTGAAATGTTAATAGTTATGGCTTTCAAAGGACTGGGTTTGTAATTCTTTGAAGAAACCTATAAGTAGAAGATTGCTTTTACTGAGCTATTAACATGCTAGATATTTTAAAATGTAAAAATTAATATTTTAAAATTAGCATGTGAAATTTTATTAGGCTGAAGTTGAATATACTAGGACTTTTTTATTTTTAAGGAAACCAGTGTCGCACCCTGTTGCCCAGACTGGAGTGCAGTGATGTGATCATAATGCACTGAGTCTTAGCCTCTTGGGCACAAACAATTCTTCTGCCTCAACTTCCTGTTAGCTAGGACTACAGGTGTTTGCCACCATGCCCAGATAATTTTTAAACATTTTTTATAGAGATGGGGTCTCACTGTATTACCCAACTGGGAACATGATTTTTAAAAAAATCATACATAATTATTTTTTAGTTTTTGACATAAAAAATTTAATCTCTTGATACTAACTAGGTGACTTTCTTTCTTTCTTTTTTGAATTAGAGCCTCACTCTGTCAACCAGGCTGGAGTGAAGTGGCATGCTCATGGCCACCCCAGTGTTGACCTGCTGGGCTCCAGCAGTCTGTCTGCCCAGCCTTCCAAGTAGCTGGAACTACAGTTGCCTGCTACCATGCCTGGCTAATTTTTTGATTTATTGTAGAGACGAGGGCCCACCAAGTTGCCCAGGCTAGTCTCAAACCTCTGGGCTAAGGCAGTCCACTCGCCTTGGCCTCCCAAAGTGCTGGGATTACAGGCTGAGGCACTGAGCCCGACTGACTTTCTTAAAATATAAAAGTTTTGTTGGTTTTGTAAAATCATTGATCAGACTCTTGTGAATATTTTAAATGTATTAGGGATGCGTAGTATTTTGTCTGTTTTTAGTGTCTGGTTAAATGTTAAAGGATCAGATACTTTAGATAATGGAATATATGTAAACCTTTTAGAAAGAAAAAAATCTTTCTCCAGATTAGGGTTTATTTTTACATATTATACCAGCAGGTGAGCTTTCTTCACCTTAGATTTTAGCAATGTCTGTTAAGTGGTTAACATAACTTTTTTGGTCAACTGGTTAAACAGCTGTTTATTTGGAGTGGAATAATTCTGTCTCTGGGCTACTTAGAGTGCCTTCAGGATATTTCCAACTTGTTCTTCATCTTATTATTTAGCTGACTGTGTTCTACTATATGTAGAACCAGGCTTTATCTGGGGTGGAGCAGTGGAGGTAGTGAAAGGAGTGTACCTGATACAACTTCTGATTATTGGGAAAAGGGATGAACACCAGGAAGAATGGTGGTGGTGTTAACAGATGGTCAATTACATGTATATTTTACTTTGTGGAGCCATTATCTTTTCAGTAGAATCTTTTAATTAGCATTTTAATTAGTAATACTAGATTTGCCAATCCTGAAGTCTTCTGAATTCTTATATTTAAAGGTAGCACATAAATTTTCTTTATTGAAAGACAAATGATTGTCTTATTGTGTTAAGGTATTGAGATCTTGGGATTTGTTTTAGCAGCTATCGCTACTTACTCTGACTAATAAAGAAATGGACTTTCAATCAATATTAAAGATAGTGTTATTAGCAGGTCTGGATAAATAAAATTACATCACTTTTAAAAGTAAAATTGAATTTGAATTGAAATCTCATCTGTATTTTTCCTAATGCTGTAGCTTACAATACCAAAATAACTAGTTGAAAATTGAGTTGCTTATTGTCATTTAAAAAATCATATCTAACACATAGTTTGCCTAGTATTTAAATTAAATTCATATTTAAACTGAAGGGGCATTTTTTTTTAGTGACATAAAAACTTTCCCAAGTCTCATATTTTACCTAATTTAGGCACATAAGAAATTTACTTTTCCCTGTTTTCAATCACAGTAAAATTAAATAATTCATTTCCTTTTAAAACTTCAAATTATCTGAAGCCATTTGAATATTCAATGGAAAGTTATAATTTTTCTTTTGGAGATAAATTCACATACCATAAGATTCGTCCTTTTAAAGTGTACAGCTCAGTGGTTTTTAGTATTTCAGAGAGTTGTGCAGACATTATCATTGTCTAATTTATCATTTTCATCACCCCCCAAAGCAATTCTATACCTACCATACTCCCCATTCTTTGTTCTTCTAGCCCTTGGTAATCGCTAATCTATTTTACGGATCTTTAGGTTTGCTATTCTGCAGATTTCATAGAAATAGAATCTTAGTTATATGTCTTTTCGTGTCTGGTGTCTTTCACTTACCATAATGTATATAAGCTTCATCTGTGTTACAGCATGTATAAGTACTTTTTGTTTTTTTTTAGTGGCTGAATCATATCCTATCATAATTTTGTTTGTCTGTTCATCAGTTGATAGACATTTGGGTTGCTTCCACTTTTTTGACTATTATTATGAATAATGCTGCTGTAAACGTTGTACAAGTTTTTATATTTTCTATTATCTTTGGTATGTACCTAGGCATGGAATTGAGTATATATTGTATCTGGGGTAGCTCTGTGAACTAACCCTGTGTCTAACTTTCTGAGGAACTGCCAAACTTTTCTGTAGTGGTTGCCATCTTTTACATTCCTACCAGCAGTGTGAGAGGGTTTCAGTTTCTCTGCATCCTTGTCCATGCTTATTTTTGCTTTATGTGTTCTGGAAGAGGTACCATGTAGATTTATTATATTTTTATGTTGCTTTTCTGAAAAAAAATTCTCTTGATGTTTCCTTGCTATGAAAATATAAAATAGTTTATTTGGTCCAGGTGTGGTAGCCCATGCATGTAATCCCAGCACTTTGGGAGGCTTAGGTGGGCAGACTGCTTGAGCCTAGGAGTTCAAGCCCATCCTGGGCAACATAGCGAGACCTCGTCTCTAAAAAAAAAAAAAAAAAAATAGCTTATTTGACCACAAATTTAGAGAAAAAAATACGAAAGTATGAACACATGATTTTTTCTTCTTCATAATCTAAAACAGTACTGTTTGTAGAAAAGAATCAGATAAATTTGGCACCAGCAAGTGTTTTAAAAGTGTTGTGATTCATATACTAAATTTTTCATTTCAGTTCTTAATGATTACACATAAAATAACTGAAAACAAGCCTCAAATTAATTGACTCTTCCAAATATTTGTAAACAGTTTTGGACTCATGATACTTTATTCAACAACTGTTAGGTACAGTGCTGGCTTTTGGAACACAGTGATGCAAATGATGGACATAGACCCTTTGTTCTTGGCATTTATATTCTACTTAGGGAAAAATGTGAACATAATTATAGATTGTGGTTTATGTTATGAAGGAAATAAACAGGATGTGTGAGAGAGAAATATAAGTTTATAAGTCAGGGAAGACCTGACTGAGGAAGTCATGTTAAAGTTAAGGTCTAAAAAATGATCAAGAGCAAGTTATGCACGACCTGGGAGTAAATACTACAGAAGGGGGTGTCTGAGTTGGGAAAGAACTTGGGTATCTAAGTGAATGCCGGTTTGGCTAGTGAGGAGGAAAGAAGACTATCAGAGGAGGTTGGAGAGAAACAGAAGCCAAGTCTGGCCATGGTAAGGAATTAAAATTAAATCCAGTGTAGTGGGAATCCATCAGAGAGTGACAGGATTGATTTAAGTTTCTAAAAGTTCACTCTAACTGCTGACTGTATAATGGAAGCAAGAAAACTGGTTAAGAGGCTGTTGCAGAAGGCCATTCAAGAGATTATAGTTTAGATTAGGGTAATAGCAGTGTAGATGGAAAGAAGATTGATCTGAGAGGCACTAGAATCTGTAGGATTTGCTGGTGGTTAGAAATGGGAGGCAAGGTGAGAGAAAAATTGAGGATAATGCCTAGATTTTTGGTTTAACAACTGGTGACAGGTTTTTATAGGCATAGGGAAGAAGAGGAAAGATTTGGAGAATTGGGAATTGAGATTCATTGTAGATGTTTTGACTTGAGTTGCCTATTATAAACATCTAAAGGTGTTAAATACAGCAGTTTTATGTATGGAGCTGGATCTGAGAGAAAGAGAGAGATCTGAAGAATTCTAGCTTGTAGAATTTGATGGAGAATTTAGCAAAGACCTTGAAGGGGCAAAGACCAGTGATATGAATGAAATGTACACAGAAGCTAGGTGTCTTTCCTTCTTTTTGCAAACATCAGCACTTTTTGCTTGGTGCTGTTGGATCTTTTCCACATTCTGCTAAGGAACTTGCTTAGCTGTTGCCCAACTTCTGCTCATTTAAAACAGAAAGGCTTGGGGACAAGGGATTACTAGTCTCTTTCTGGGCTACTAGTAATGCTACTAATTAGCTGTATTTTCGGTTAAATACAAAATGTGCTAGCTTTTAAATTTAATATTATTTGTATGTGTTTCTCAAACAGGTGTCCATAGTTCTGGGACTAAAAGTTATCAAAAACTTAAATTGAATTTTTAATCTTAATATAAAAATTATTGTTAATAATCTGCATGATCGATCACTTTATAGTTATCATGAGGTTTCAGTACCCATGTTTTCAGCTAAATGATCTTCCTGAATATGTTTAACTTGTATTGCAAAGCTTGGACTTTTGGAGTCTGTGGAGTTTCAAATTGTCTGAAAATAATCTATTTCTATGAAAAATTTGTTTTAAACCTGCCTATTAATGAATTATGGGAATATACTCCCATAATTTTAAGTTGGATTGCCAGTGTACTTAGTTTATGTATATTTTTATCAGTAGTCCCCAGTACTGAACTTTCTAGCATATTTTTTTCTTATCTTGTTTAGAAGTGATATTGTGATAAAATATATGATTAATTCCATTACAGCTTAGTAGGAAAATGAAGGTGGTAGTAGTTGGTCAGCTCTGTATCCTTCACTAAATACCTAAAAATATAAGTGGAGAACTTAGGTTTTAGACATGGACTCCTTTTTACTAACATTAAAATATTTTTTTCTTGGCAGAGAAGGTAAAATTATGTAAAAGACTTATAAATATCATTTAAAAATATCATTTTAAACTGAGACTTGAAAGTTGTTCTAATGTAGATTGGAGCTTTATTTTTTAATCATTAAAAAAGTGATAGCCATTGCATCTTTAATCAAACCTATTTTAGCAGTATCCTAATCATGTTCTCATGCATTATAAGTAAATGTACAGTCTGCTGTTAGTCATTCAACTTTTCTATACTTTTACACAATCTCCTTAGATCCGTATGAAACTGCATGATATAGGAGAAGCAGTCACGAGAAATAAGCACCCAGTGTCCAATGAATGCTCACCAGGTGTTGTGCTCTATTCTAAGAGGTTTATGTGCATTTCCATTATTATAAAAATTCAACCCTCTGAGATAGATGCTATCATTGCCCTCATTTTGCAAATGAGAAAGCAGGTACACAGAGGTGGTAGTGATCTTGTATAAGTTTCTTAACATCTCTTTGTCTATATCTATCATATTCTTCTGTAAGTTCAACTTTTCCACACAAAATCCCACCCCTTATTAGCTACTGAAGGACATTGCTCTTGACATTTCTCTGTTTTTCTCTCCTGCATCGTCAGGGTTTTTTGTTTTTTGTTTTTCCTACTGGGTTATTCGTATTGGCATACAAACATGTTATTTCTCTCTTAAAAAAACAACTGGGCACTGTGGGAGGCCGAGGCAGGAGGATTACTTGAACCCAGAAGTTGGAGACCAGCCTAGGCAACATAGTGAGACTTCATTTCTATAAAAAATTAACTGGGCGTGGTGGTGGTGTGTTCCCATAGTCCCACCTTCTCAGGAGGTTGAAGTGGAAGGATCACCAGAGCCTAGGAGGTTGAGGCTGTGATGTGCCGTGATCATGCCACTGTACTCCAGCCTGGGCAACAGAGTAAGACCATGAATCAAAAACACACAAACAGAACCCCGCATACAACCAAACAAACTTGATCCTACTTCCTTCTAGCTGTTGTCCTATTTCTTTCCTTCCCCTTAGTGCAAAACTCATAAGTTGAATTTGTTGTCTCTAATGATACTCCTCTCTTTTTCTCTTGAATATATTCCACGTAGGTGTTTCCCCCTGCCACTTCACCAAGATTGCTTTTATCAACGTCACTAGTGACCTCCTTGTTGCAGGATGCTGTGTGGGAATACTGCGATATATGGAACACTATGAAAGAAGGACATTATGCATAATAACACAATCCTGGAAACATTCACATTTTCTTTAATAATCTGTATTACTTCCATATAATGGAACATTGTGCATTTATCAGAAAGAATGGGAAAGATATACTGCTAAGGAGTAGTCTTCATGGTATATTAAATGAGAAAAGAAGGTGCAGTAGACAATCATAGTGTACTATCTTTTATGTCAGAAAAGAAGGAAAATAGGAGTGTGTGTGTATGTAGCTTTGTTAAATTGTTAAAACGAATTGATTGATAGAAAGATACTCTAAAATTATAGGGGTTGGGGACAGACAGAAATATACCTTGTACCTCTTTGCATATACCTTGTTCTGTAGTTTTTATCTTATTGCCATGTGTGTTATATATAATGGAAAAAACTCCCGACATTAAATGGAGAAGAAAATTCCTGAGTTGAAACACAAGAATTTAAAAATGTTAGAATGGTGATCTAGCTACAAGAAGAATTATTTCAAGTAACTTTGAAACACAGTATTTGATTGTGTATCTCTATTGACAGATGTCCTAAGAACAGAAAAAAGCCACAATAAATCTTAGACTTTATTCAATATTGTTAGTAACAGTCTTGATGGTGGTATTATTTTGAAATTACATATAGTAGAATAAAACAAGTAATTTGTTAATGTAATTAGCAAGCAAGGTTTTCAGGGTGAGAGAAGATACAAATGAGTGAATACTATTTAATTGGAAATGTCAATATGAACTCAAGATTTAAGTTTCTCTTTATAAAAATACATATTTTACAGCTCTGCTCGCTGAAGAAGTAATGACAAGTAACAAGTAGCACTCCTACCTCCCAGATTTTGGTCTTTAGATACTCATTTAACAGGTAATGTGAAAGCTGAACATGGACATTTTGTTTATGAAAGCAAGGAAGCTATTAGAGATGACAGAAGTCATGTCAAAATGACACAGGAGCCTACTTGAGGGGACTCCTACTGGTCAAAGATGGTGCCATTTGAGAATGATAGTAATAATAAGTACATTAAAAAACATAAATTTCCACAAGCTCTTAATGATACTTATATAACAACAACAACAACAACAACAACAACAACTCATTGGTCATTTTTGGAGTTTGCTTGGGTAATCACTCTGAACACTGAAAAAGGGAAGGAATTGTGTATCTTTGCTGCCTTTCTTACACAGACTAGATAACCAAATACTTGGTTAGGTAACAGTCTTAGAAGAATCTTAGCTAACAAATACTGAAGGAATTATAGAATGAAAAAATAGCAATTTTCTATACCCCATGAAATAATGGATCTAGGTAGTAGAATTGTAGGTAATTAATAAGGTTAATGAGAACTTCATAAAGGATGGATTAGGCTGACAACATCTGAACCCACTGAACAATCTTTTTAAAATTTATTTTTTTTAATTTTAAAGATGTGGGGTACAATTCAGAATTAGATATATAAGTGGTCATCGTACAGGCGAAGTGTGGGCCTCCCTTTGGTACCTGCTTTGTCTGGTTTGGGATCAGGTACCCTTATTGATGTTATGTGTTCCCTGCCGCTTCCCCTGGCAGTGTCTCACTACTGCCAATCCCTTTCTTATAGCATTATGATAAATATTCAGGGTCCACTTATGAGTGAGAACATGTGGTATTCAGTTCTTTGTTTGTGTGATGGATCATTGAGTATGATAGACTTCAGATCCATCCAAGTTTCTGCCAAGTCCATAATTTTGTTCTTCTTTATGGCTGTGCAATATTCCATTGTGTGTATGTACCACACTTTTAAAATCCAGTCCAGTTTCGATGGGCAGCACAGGTGGTTCCATGTTTTTGAACAGTGCTGCAGTAAACATGCCTGCACAGGTATCTTTTTTGTAGAATGATTTGAATTCCTTTGGGTATATTCCCAGAAGGGGGATTACTGGGTTATATGGAAGGTTAATTTTTAGATCTTTTAGGAATCGCCACACTGTTTTCCACAGTTTACACTTACATCAACAGTGTAGAAGTGTTCCTTTTCCCCTGTATGCTCTCTAGCATCTGTTGTTTTTTGAGTTATTAATAATGGTCATACTGATTGGAGTTAGGTGGTATCTCAGTGTGGTTTTAATTTGCATTTCTTTAATGATTAGTGAGGCTGAGCATTTTTTCATGTATCTGTTGGCTGCTCGTATGTCTTCTTTTGAGAAGTGTCTATTCATATCTTTTGCCCACTTTTTAATAGTAGTTTGTTTTATTTCTTTTTGCACATTTGAGTACCTTATAGATTCTAAACAATAGGCCTTTGTCATATATACATTTGGCAAATATGTTTTCCCATTTGTGGGCTGTCTCCCCGCTCTCTTGATGGTTTCTTTTGCTTTGCAGAAGCTTTTTAGTTTGATGAAGTGCCTCTTATCTATCTTATCTCTTATGGCATAAGCACTTGGGGTTTAGATCAGAAATTGGTTGCCAGTTCCAATTTCTATCAGGGTATCTCCTGCATTTTCTAATGTCCTTATAGTTTGAGGTTTTAAGTTTGGCTGTTTGATCCATTAGAGTTGATTTTTGTGTATGGTGATAGGTAGGGGTCTTGTTTTAATCTTCTGCATGTGGTCAGCCGGTTTTCCCAGCACCATTTATTGACTAGGTTCTCCTCTCTCCAGTGGTTGTTGGTGGAGGCTTTGTCGAAGAGGAGTTGGTTGAGAAGTTGAGGTTTTGCTTCCAGAATCTCTATCCTGTTCCATTTGGTCTATATGACTGTTCTTGTACCAATACCAGGCTATTTTGGTTATTGTAACTTTATAATAAAGCTTAAAGTCTGAGAGTATGATACCTCCCACTTTGTTTCTTTTGCTGAAGATTGTTTTGACTATTCATGGTTGTTTATGTTTCCATATTAATTTTTGTACCGTCGTTCCGGTCTGAGAAGAATGATGTTGGTAATTTAATGGGTATTACGTTGAATCTGTAGATTGCCTTGGTATGATGGACATCTTAACAATGTTGATTTTTCCAATCCATGAACATGGAATATTTTTCCATTTGTTTGTGTCTTCTTTGATTTACTTGAGCAGTGTTTTGTAGTTTTCATTGTTAAGGTTTTTTACTTCTCTGGTTAGGAAGATGCTGAGGTATTTCATATTTTTTGGTGGATATTGTGAATGGGATTGTGCTTTTTATTTGGTTCTCTGTCTGTTGGTGTGTAAGAAGTTGTCTGTCTTTTGCACATTTATTTTATACCTGAGACTTTGCCAGAGTCCTTTATTGCAAAGTTTTTGACAGATTATCTTGGGTTTTCAAGGTATAGGATCATATTGTCAGCAAAGAGGGAAAACTTAGCTTCCTCTTTTCCTGGTTGGATATCGCTGATTTCCTTCTCTTGTCTAATTGCTTTAGTTAGGACTTCCAACACTATGTTGAACAGGAGGAGTGAGAATGGGCAGTCTTTTCATGTTACTGTTTTCAGGGGAAATGCTTCCAATTTCAGTCCATTTATCAATATGTTGGCTGTTACTATTTTGAGGCATGTCCCCTCTGCCTAGGTGTTCAAGGGTTTTTAATCAAGAAAGGATGCTGGATTTTGTGAAAAGCTTTTTCTGTGCCTTATTATATAATCATGTGGTTCTTGTTTTTACATCTGTTGATGTATTTAATTACATTTGTGGTCTTGTGGTTGTTTAACCTGCCCTGTATCCTGAGGATGAGCCTACTTGGTCATGGTATATAATTTTTTAGATGTGTTGTTGGATCTGATTTGCTAGAATCTTTGCATCTATGTTCATCAGGGATATTGGCCTGAAATTCTCTTTCTTTGTTGGGTCTTTGCCTGATTTGGGTATTAGTGTGTTGTTAGCTTCATAAAATGATTTGGGGCGAGTTCTGTCTTTCTTGATTGCCTGGAATACTTTCAATAGGATTGGTATCAGCTCCTCCTTCTATGATTTGTTGAATTCTGCTGGAAAGCTGTCTAGGGGTTTTTTTTGGTAGATAATTTTCTTATGACAGAGTCAATTTCCTGGGTTGTTATTGGTCTATTTAGAGTTTCAGTTTTTCTTTTTTTTTTTTTAAACATTGGGAGCTTGTGTGTTGATGTCAGAAAGTCCTCCACTTCATTTAGGTTTTCGAGTTTGTTTCCATACAGGCGTGCATAGTAATCTCTGATACGCTTTTGCATTTCTTTGGGGTTAGTTGTGACTTGATCTTTTGCGTTTCTGATTATGATTTTGGGGGCTTTTTTCTTCTTTTTCTTGGTCAGTCTGGCTAGGGGTCCATCAATCTTGCTCATCCTTTCAAAGAATTGGCTTTTGGTTTTGTTGATTTTTTTCTGATATTTTTGTCTTCTATGTCTTGTATTTGGACTTTCACTTTGGCGATCTGAATTTCTCTGCTGAAGTTAGAATTTTGTTGGTCTTGCCTTTCCAGCTTCCTTTGGTGATTTGTTATGCTGCTCTCATGATCTTTCTATTTTCTTAATGTGTGTGCATAGAGTTATAAATTCCTCTTTTAGTACTGATTCCATAGTATCTCAGAGGTTTTGGTAAGATGGTCTTTTTTTTC
Organism: Carlito syrichta; assembly: GCF_000164805.1. Classification (NCBI taxonomy): domain Eukaryota; kingdom Metazoa; phylum Chordata; class Mammalia; order Primates; family Tarsiidae; genus Carlito; species Carlito syrichta. Next base: position 441,583 of record NW_007247104.1, read on the forward strand.
ATTTGTTTCCAGGAATCTTTTAATTTCTGTTTTGCTTTCTGTGTTAGCCTAGGAGTTTGTCTGCATTATGGTGTCTAGTGTCCATGTCTTTGTGTGTTTTGGGGGAATCTTGTTGGTGGTGATATTTATTTTTATTCCACTGTGGTCTGAGAAGGTACATAGTAGTATTTTAAGCTTATGAAATTTGTTTATGCTTGATTTTATAACCATGAATGTGGTTGACCTTGGAGTATGTTCCATGTGATGAGTAGACGATATTCCATGGTTGTTTGGTGGAGGTATCTATTAAGTCCATTTAGTCAAGTGTCAAGTTGAGGTTCCATATCTCTTTGTTGATTTGTTGCCTCGATCTATCTAGGGTTGTTAGTGGAGTATTTAAGTCTATGATAGTGTTAGAGTCAATATCTTTTTTTTTTTTTTTTTTTAGTTTACTTGGTAGTTGCTTTATAAAAGCTGGTGTTCCTGTGTTGGGTGCATATATGTTTGGGATGGATATTTCTTGTTAGTGGATTGAACCTTTTATCATTATGTAGTGTCCTTCTATATCTTTTAAAAATTTTGATAGCTTAAAGGTTGCTTTGTCTGATGTTAAGATTGTGACTTCTGCCTTTTTTTGTGTTGTGTGTACCTGAAAGTTTGTTTTCCATCCTCTAAATTTGAGTCTGTGAGATGTGTTTCCTGGGGGGAGGAAATTGTTGTGTTGTGTTTTTGAATCCAGTTTGCTATTTTATGTGTTTTCAGTGGTGCATTTAGTCCATTCATGTTCAGGTTGATTATTGAGTAGTGAGAGTTTATTCCTGTCATGAGGTTCTTGTAAAATTTTGTTGTTGTTTGTTGGTTTTCTTTTTATTTTTGCATTGGTGTATGTGTGTGCTTTCAGTTTTGTAGTTGCAGTGTATGTTATATTGATTCTTTGTTTTTCTGCATCTTCACAAAGTGTGTGGTGGTTATTTGTTTTTCTTTCTTCTGTGCTCAATACTTTCTTAAACATCTCCTGTAGAGCTGGTCTAGAAGCAGCATAAACTCTTAGGGATTGGATGTCTGGGAAGGATTTTAATTCACCATCACTGATGAACCTTAGCTTAACTGGGTTGAAAATTCTTGGTTGGAATTGTTTGCTTTGAGAAATTTAAAGATTGGACTCCAGTCTCTTCTAGCTTGCTGTGTTTCTATAGATAAGTCTGCTGCTATTCTAATTGGTCTTTCTCAGTAGGTAGTCTGACCTTTTTCTTTCTCTGTCTTTAGGGTTTTTTTCTTTTATACCTACTTTGTGTAAGCAAATTACTATGTGTCTAGGAGTTGGTCTTCTCTTCAGATGTCTTGCAGGGATTCTCTGAATCTTCTGTGTTTGAATGGTTGTGTTTCTGATGAGATGAGGGAAGTTTTTTTGGATTATCTCATGGAATGTTTGTTTTAGGATGACCTCTGTCTCCTTTTCTGCTTCTGGGATACCAATCAGGTGTTAAGTCTGGCTTCTTAATACAATCGCATATCTCTTGAAGTCTTTGGTCTGTCTTTTTAAGCTTTTTTCTGTGTTTTTAATAGACTGGGTTAGTTCCATATTTTGGTCTTCAAGCTCTGAGTTTCTTTCTTTTGCTTGGTTAATTCTGCTTTCCATGATTGTCAGTTTATTAATTTCATTGACAGTATTCTTTATGGCTAGCATCTCTATAATTAATTATTTCATGTTCTCATCTTGCCTTTCTTGGTTCTTATTCATCTTCTCCAGTAATTTCTTGATCTCTGAATTTGTGGTCTGAGACCAGTTGATTTGGGCATACTTCATTGTTTGAGTTCTGAAGTATGTATTTTCCAGTAATGTCTTTCTAGGGCTTTCTGGGTTACCTGTGTTTTTTCATTGATTTTTCTTCATTTGTGATGGAATTTTCTCTTTACTTCCTTTGTTTATTGAGAGAGAAAATATCTTTCACTTCTGTTTGCTCAAACAGGTAGAGCCTCCAGATTTGTTCAATTTTGAAGCTGGGTTGGGGTGGTGAACTGTGCTATCCTTTGGCAGTTTTGAGAATAAGGTGTATTGGATTCAGAAGCTGCCTGCACATCACAATGTCTGCTGACTGTTGTGTGGGCTCCCTGGGACCCACGTCCCACCTCCTCACAATATGTCCATGCAATGGGAATGTATGTGCATTCCTTGTGTACAAAATAATATAAGGGAGAGGAAAAGAACTGAGAATGAGAAAAAGGAGAAGAAAAGACTATGTAGAGAAAGAAGTAGAGAAGGAAAAACAGACAGACAAACCAGTAAAAAAGAAAAAAGAATAAAACACCTAAAACCGACAGCATGAGGACACGTTCACACTTATATATACCTTTTTGCAAAAAAAGAAGGACTAAAACAAGATGAAATACACACATCTAGCAAAATATATAGAGAAAGCAGGGAAAAATAAAAACAAAATAAAAAATATAAAAAGTAATAATAATAATAATAATAAAAAAACCCAAGACACTTTTGTTATCCTTGAGCGTCCTCTTTTGGCAGTTTCTGAAACTTCAGGTTCCCTGTTGGCATGACCCAAGCACTGCTGCTCTTGGCTTGCTACACAGGGCTCCGACCTCTAGATTTGTCCCCCTGCTCACCTTGTGGTCAGGGAGAGGCTACAAACTGCTCTCAACAGATCTGCCTGTAATGGGCTTCTCCACATGCGCTGATGAGGTTGCTCCCTGTGTGGGTCACATGCTTCGTGAATTGCTGGAGGAGGGGAGCTAGATCAGTTTAAAAATTGCCCCCACCTATCTGCTGTGGGCTGGATTCTTCACCTCTGGTTGCATCTGTAGCCCCACAAATGGTCCAGTATGGTGGATGGGGTAACTTGGTCTCCTCTCTGGACCTGCCCCTCAGGGTTACTGCACTCAGGGCATCCTCTCTGGGTTGACAGTGATTAACCTCAGGGAGGTGCTGAATTCACCCCTCAGTCTCGGAGTAGCTCCACTGTTCGTGTGGGCAGGCTGAAGTGTGTGTCCCCCAGATTCCAGGGCAGAGGCGGTGACAGTGTCTCTGTGTCTTCTCCTCTGCTGGTACTGGCGACTAATTCCTCCACTATATTTTCCCCATGGTCTTCCCTTCCAATGTCCAATCTCCTGCCAGGGGTTGTGGTGGTGGGTGGTGCTGCGCAACGGCTGTTTTTTTGCCTCTTTCTTCTGGGTAGAGTCGCAGAGTTGGTGCCTGCCTCTGGGCCATAGGTTGCCTGGGATCAGAGTAGCAGTGCATGGGGCAACCTCTTCAGCAGAAGAGCTCAGGATGCTTGTTCTTGTGTTCCTATTCCTAGACACTCACACACCCACTTGCCCACACTCTTGCATATATTTGTCTGTTCACACACTCATTTATATGGAGAGTCACACACTCTGACCGACTCTGTCACCATCTTGGAATCCCCTTCCCACTGATCAATCTTAATGTAGTTCAGTCCAGAAGTGCTGATAATGATGTGATGCAACAAGAAGTACATAGTGCTGATATAAAATACTTTTGTCAAACAAAAAAGAATTTGAATCTAATCCATCCTCTATTTCTAACTACATTATACAGAAACTATAGGAACATACTATGTAGTACCAGGAGGATACGGTTGGCTGAAACAGACTGGGAAGTTCTACAAGACAAATCACACGATTTCTTCAACAAATAAGTAGCATGGGACAAGTTAAAAGGAAGTGGAAACTGTTAAAAGATTAAAAGAGACATAGTAGCCAAATCCTGTGAATAAACCTTGTTTGGATTCTGATTCAGACCATCTCTAAAAAACATTTTGAGCAAGTGGGAAAAATTGAGCTACACTGGATATTATATAATAAGGAATTACTTATTTTGCTGAATATAGTATCATTATGGTTATTGAAAAAGCTTACAGTATTTGCTTTAAAATATAGTATTCAGCCAGGCACAGTGATACACACCTGTAGTACTAGCTACTCAGGAGGCTAAGGTGGAAGGATCGCTTCAGTCCAGGAGTTCGAGACTTCAGTGAGCTGTGAATAGCTACTACAATCTAACCTGGGCAACATAGTGAGATCCTGTCTCTATTAGAGTAAAGAGAAAAAAAAAGATTAAAATATAGTACTCTCTTCCAAAAAAGGAAATGGGAGACAGACGATAGATAAAACAAGAATAGCAGAATGCTAGTAATTGTTGAAGCTAAGTACTTGGTAGTTTTTGAAGATGGTATCTGGGGGTTTATTTTATTCCCTTCACTTTGTATGTGTTTAAGAACTTTTATAAAGTAAAAAAAAAAAATCATAAGAAGAAACTGGTGTCCTTTAGTCTGAGTGATTATATGATGTGGAATATCTATTAATTTAATGTTTGGTCTGATGAGAAAGTTATATAGTTTATGATGACTGTAATACTTATTAAAGAAACTTCTTTAGGTTCCAGTTGAGGTAATACGTGCATTATAGAAATGGATAAAGCATTAGATACTTCATTTTGGCTAGGGCTTATATCATTCATTGCATACTTAGCATTTAACTTATGTTTGTGCAATTTACCATTCAGTGCCTGTGAGGATCTAGCAAAGCACAAACTCAGTTTTTCTGACTATACTCCCTCAACACTCAATACCGAATACTACTGTGACTTCTGGTCACTAAAATATATGGGGATTTCTCCCCAACAAGCAAGCAACTGTATAGATCAGGGGTTCCCAACCCCTGGGCCACAGACTGGTATCAGTACGTGGCCTGTTAGGAACCAGGCTGCACAGCAGGAGGTAAGCAGTGGGCAAGGGAGCAAAGCTTCATCTGTATTTACAGCCCCTCCCCTTTACTTATGTCGCTGCCTGATCTCACCTCCAGTCGGATCAGCAGGGTGTTAGATTCTCGTAGTCTTGTGAACCCTATTGTGAACTGCGCATGTGAGAGATCTAGGTCATGCCTCCTTATGAGATTCTAATGCCTGATCTGAGATGGAGCTGAGGTGGTGATGCCAGAGCTGGGGAGCAGCTGCAAATTAGCAGTGAGGTTTGACTGCACAGAGACCATAATAAATCAGTTGTTTGCAGGCTCATATCAAAACCCTATCAGTGAGTGGCAAGTGGTTTGGTGTACTTTGGTTGTACAGCTGCATCTGCTGGTAGGCTTTAAGTCAAAATCCGACACTTATTTTAGTCTGTGCGTGGTCCACCCATTTTATTTACCACTTCTGCCATGCTTCTTTTTTTTAAATGGTGAGTTGTATAATTATTTCATTGTATATTACAATTCAGTAATAATAGAAATAAAGTGCACAATGAATGTTATGTGCTTGAATCATCCCGAAACCACTACCTCCCCCTGTTCTGTGGAAAGATTGTTTTCCATGAACCTTGTCCCTGATACCAATAAGATCGGGGACCGCTGTAATGTAGATGATTCTCCAGAGAACACCAGCTGGTGCGCTCTAATTCAGTCCAATTCAGACATTATCTAGGTGGAGATAGCATCAGTCCTCAAGTTGAGGACTCAGTCCCACAGACTGCACCCCACTTCAGATACCATTTATTATAAACACAGGTTGTGTGTCCTATGCTGTTGACCAACTGTCTATAAATTGGGGTTCTTGTGACTATGTTCTTGGGTTCAATTAATTTTTTAGGGCAGTTCACATAACTCAGGGAAATACCTTACTTACATTTGCCCATTTATTATAAGGATACAGATGAAGAGCCAGGTGGAAGAGATCCATAGGTGAATTGTATGGGAGAAGGTATCTTCTTTTGGTTTTTTTTTTTGTTGTTGTTTTGAAAGTTTCATTAGGTAGGACTTATTGATTAAATCATTGGCTATTGGTTTACCAACTCAGCCTTTGACCCCTATCTCTCCTTGGAGTGTGGGCAGTGGGTCTGAATTTTCCAACCCTTTAATCACTTGGTTTCCTGGCATCCAGCCCCCAACCTGAGGCAATCCGGTGCCCCCAGCCACCAGTCATCTTACTAGCATACGGAAGATACTCATCACTCTAGAGATTTCAAGAATTTTAAGAGCTGTGTGGCAGGAAATGGATGAGGACCAAATTTATATATATTTCATAAATACCACAGTGTACCCACTCAACATTTATACCTACTGGTTGAAATTTCAAGACTTGTGATATGTATTTTTAAAATCCACCTTTATTTTATTTGGTTGTTTATAGGGATTTGTACATGTGCATTTTAGGAATGACATACTCCAAAATGCTTCCAGGAGAAACTAGATTATGCCTAACAGTTAAGTATTTTGGAAGGATATATATTTCCTATACATTTCCTTTGTCTTTGTTGTATAGGGGTGCCTGAACTACAAGTCTTGGTATAATAATTTCTGTTATGGTTATTTTAAATATATAAGACACTTTTGCAGTAGCCATGGTGAATATATAGTCTGCTTAAAAATTGTTATAGCTGTGGCTTGGATTTGGCATATTTAACAATTGTTTATATAGCCAACATTTAATTGTTTTAATAGAATTTGAGGAATATTTACCTGTTTCTCAGGTATGAAATAGGCCTTATGGAGACTATATACAAATGCTTTAACTTTAAATAATGCTAGCAGTGTGAGCACTTAGCATATTTATCATAATTACAAAATATGACAGAGAGTACCAGAACATGTTTCATATTCTAGGTTGCATATAAAGATAGCAATGGACTCTTCATGCTCTTATGATTTTCCTTTAGTGCTGTATTTTTAAAAAATGGACAAAGGTATTTGTGAGAGTGACAGGAATAAAAAAGTAGAATAGTTATGTAAACTTGTAACTAAATCAAAAATAGTTCTCAAATTAAAACCATGATATTAGTAAAGAAGAAAATAAATCTTATGTACACATTTTAGATTAAAAATACATACAAAACAATGCTAAATAACTCTGGCAACCTTGAAATTTTATCCTGCTGTTGACTAGTAATATAAGGCCAACCACTTTCTCATTTATATATTCTTGAAGGTTTTTAATGATAGTCATATATGCATTACATTATAGCTGAAAATACAGACTTTCAATTTACTTTTTTGCTCAAATTTTAAAAACACGATAATGAATGTGTATTTTGTTGTAGCTACAATAGTTATGCTGCCATTTGCTGAACTCTTAACTTTTTTTCATAAATGAAATTTAGAAAACAAAAATTCTTAAATTATGTTAGTTTTCTGCTTACTTGTACCTAGGTGGAGTCTTATTTTACCCATATTTAGGCATGCTACTCCCAGCCTTCAATTTGCATAATTAGAAAAGTTGAATTCTTTTCTTTGTCCCATTTCTTAGTTGACGAAGGATCAGAGATTGGTGTATTCGGGCAGACTGCTTCCCGATCATCTGCAACTGAAAGACATTCTCAGAAAAGTAAGCTTTCCCACCACTGTTTGATACCAGATAATACATTCAAAGTGTGAGAGAAGATATGCTCTGAAGTTTCATCCAACCAGTTCAGGTTTTAGATACTTAAAAGCAACCCCTTTGGGTAGCATAACAGATGAAGATATATTAGAAAGTAAAGAACATGTTAGGTTCTGATTAGTTTAGGTCATAATTTTGCATATTTATCTGATAGCCAAATCTGAAGTAGGATTATATATTTGTATTCAGGTATTTGTTATCTTTTTTAAGAAAATGCTGTTGACTTATTAGCAGTGCCGGGTAGAATATTCAGTAGTGTTGAAGGATTTTCATTGATAACTATCCTCTAAATTCCCTTTTAACCAAGCTGCATGATGTTTTAATATGAATTGCTTGGGTTAGGAGTTTACTTTGAAGACAACAAATAGAATGAATCCCAATTTATGCATCAGTTAGCAAACTTTGAATACTCGTGCTCAGACCTAAAATATGTTTATGCACAGTTTTTTGACAAAATCAGATTGAATGCTTGTTATTTTAATGGCAGCTTTTAGCTCATGTTCATTGTGGAATTTATATTTTTAGAGCTGTTCAGCATTTGAAATGCTGCTTTTTGTTTTTATGAATACAGTAAAGGTCCCTACATACGAGCCTGCAAGTTGCGAAGTTCATGTGTCTTGTATACATTGCCACATGTGTGCATCCTCTACAAGTGATTTTACTTTTGTGTACTTTACTATAGAGTACTGTGTGGAGTATAGTAATATGGTATTTTTATTTCAAGTCCAGGATGTCCAGAAGCAAGAGTAAAAGAAGTAGTTATATAGCTGGTACAGTACTATGTAGCTGATTGTGTTAGTTGGGTACCTATGTTGGACTTACAAACAAACTGGGCTTTTGAACATGCTTTTGGAACTGAACTCATTTGTATGTAGGAGACTTACTGAATAGCAAATTGAAAACTTTTAAGTTTGCCTTAGATCTTGTACTTAACTTTTAATGTTGTTCTGGATCTTCCTGATCTGATTTAGAAGATCTATGAATTGTTATTAATATGACCTTTTGGAATTAGGTTTCTAAGTATAAACATCTTAAACTTGGATGCTTTTTAATATGCTGTATTCAGAAACTAAGGGAACGTTGTAAATCAGGAGAGCCTTCAACCTGCCTTGCTAGGCATGCCTCCTGTTATGCTGTCTTTGTAGCCTTTCCCTGGCATTCTAACCCTCATGAACTTCTTTTGCTAAACTCCTAAAGTGATTGTAGTTTATGCTTCTCAGTTTCATGCAAAAGACTAATTGTGCTCTAACGCACTAGTCTAATCTCTTAATGATATCATGAGTCTCTTTAAGAAGGGGGCTCTTTCCCTCTCTTGGATTCACCTCAGAATTAAGCAAAATTCTAGGTTTATGGTAGGCTGTTGATAAATTTGTAATTTCGAATGACTTTGTTTCCTTTTCTCACAACTGGGTATCTTTTTTCTTCCTGCCCCTTTTTCACTGTTTGGTTTTTTTTTTTAATTGCTGACTCATCGTTCTTCTCTGTCCTGTATTCATTCTTTCCTTTCTCTGTCGTATTTACTAGCTTTATGTCTAAGTATAAGTATACTTATGCTCTCTCTACACTAAAATGCCAGTCCTAATCATTGTTTAGAATATTCTCCTTCACTCCTAGTTGTAGATTTGTGGAAACACATGGAGTATTTACAGAATATAGTTTAAATACATGCTTTCTATCTGTATATACATTTTGTAGATGAAAACAGTTTTTGCCTTTAAAAACAGTAAAACAAAAACTATATAACACAAGGCAAGTGAGATTATGGTACACTTATTTGAGTTTTTTTTATAGTTGCTAAGTTTCAAGTAATGGAAATATTTTTACTGTTCAAAGTTTGTGGGCCTAAGCTTCAAGGTGACTTACAGTTCTAGTAATAAGGTGCTTGATTTTTTTAATACTGAAATGGTAGATTGCATTGACACAACGTTTACAGCATTGTTTGCTTCAAGAAGGTTTGGTATGCAAAATAATGTTTTAATATAACTATTGCTGAGTATTTAGATCATTTTCCAAGCATGGAGAAAACATTGAATTCAAAAGGGCCCTAGATATTAAAATGGCAGACTTACCTTCAAATGATAACAGTTTATTACTAATAAAATGGCTAGGCTAGAAAGGAACTTAAATTTGAAGTACTTCAGTTTAGTTACTGGCTTTTTGAAATGTACATTTTCTAGTACGTTCCTTTAAATGTAATCTTCTTTAATTTTAGCAAGATGAGTATCATATGGTTCATCTAGTATGTACTTCTCGGACTCCTCCCAGTTCTCCAAAATCCAGCACCAATAGAGAAAGTCCTGAAGCACTGGCATCCAGCAGCACTTCTGTGAGTTGTTTTGGGAGGAGTAAATGTTAAGTTTTCTGTTTATCTATTTTTGCCTCTAAAAATTAAATGAAAAACTTAACAGTTGGAGCTTGTGAGTTTTGAGATTGTGTTTTGAACTAGAATTAGGCATTTAAAATTTAAGATTTGTTTTTGGCGATCTAATAACACAGTGTTATCCTTTGAAGCCAATTTACCATGAGTTATAATTTGCTGTGTGGCTGGTCTGTAATCGATCCAGTATTCAGGGGTTTAATTACTGGAATACTCAGAAAACAGAACTATGATATGGTTATATAATATACACTCTTAGACCAGTAAAGTTTCTGAAATATTGAAGGTGTTAAATACAGTGTATTTTATTCAAGGGAGATTACATTGTTTAAATTTTAAGCACCCCAAATCTTCCTGAAGTGATTACTTGGTCAAGAATTCTGTTTTAAAAATGGCTCGATTTGGGTATACATTCCAACTTCAGGGAGAAAAATTACTTAGTGTACTCATTTCTTTTAGACTTGGGTATTCACTTTCTCCCTCCTTATTTTTCCATCTGCCTAAAATTGTTTGGAAATCTTGTATAATATTTGAACTTCTCAACTTAGATATTTTCTACAAATTTTAAAGACATGATTCCCAATCCTTTTATATTAAATTATTTTTGATTTCCCATAATAGATTTATATGACACCTTTAGGAGTGAGAGAATTAGAATGAGTGGAAGCTTGCTTTAAAATTCTGGAGCAGGCAGGGAACTTTTATACTGCTAAGTATGCTTTCCTTGGCAAGAGTCTAACCGAAACTTTAAAGATGCATGCATAGCAGGGACAATAACTAGTTGAAAGCTTTCCCAGTCAGTCAGGCTTGGTGGCTCAGCCTGTAATCCCAGCACTTTGGGAGGCCGAGGCGAGTGGTTGCCTGAGCCCGCGGGTTCGAGATCATCCCAGGCAACTTGGCAAGACGTCGTCTCTACAATAAAAATAAACAGTTAGTCGGGTATGGTAGCACATGCTTGTAGTTCTGGCTACTTGGAAGTCTAAGGCAGAAGGATTGTGGGAGCCCAGCAGGTCGCTACTGGGGTGGCCGTGAGCGTGTCACTGCACTCCAGTTTGGGTGATGGAGTTAGACTCTAACTCTAAAAAAAAAGAAAAGAAACTAGCTTCTGCATCGCTGTTTTTAATTAGTTTGGCCTTAATTGTAAGTATTTTCTAGTACCAACCATGGGAATTTAGCTTATATTAAACTGAAATATGCTTTGTCAAAACACCCAGAAGTCTTTATATGTTTCTGATTTTGACTCAAGAAGGCACAAACATTGGCATTAGTACAGAGTTTTATTTGTAGACTTTAGACACAGTCGTGTTACTACAGTTTTTGTTGGGCAAGAACCTTCTGGCTTAATTGACTTGTCTAGTGGGTTCCTCAACCATGATTTCATGTCATTTGTACATATGTTTGTTTTTTTCAGAGTATGTTATGAAAGTCTAAAAAGTATCAAAGGAAAGTTAAGTTGAATTCCCCTTAATTTTTCATGGCTCAGAAATGTCAAGGGATTTGAAAAGGTCTTAAAGATGTAATCATAAAAGAATTATCTAATAAGGTCAGAAATCACTAATTGTAGAGAAATGAGGCTGTGCTGCCAAATGACTAGGCTTTTCTTCTATTAATTGTGTTAATGAATACCTTATTATGATGGCCTATTTAATGAGAAATATTGCCAAAAAGGAAGCCTTTTCCTGTTTATGTCCCCAAGAGTAAGACTTCTTAGTAAGATATTTGGTATCTATTTTTTTGAAGTCATGTTTTAAAAACATATTTATTAGCTTTGCAAAAGACTGGTGTGCTTGGGACCTTTCACATGGCAGGACTTAGGATGGTATACCTACAAAAAGACACCTTGTCAGTAGGCAGTACAGGCAAAATACAATTTTAACAAACTTGGAAGGATGTTAAAATAATATTGTACCCAGCTTTTTAAAGTGGAAGAAATGTAATTTATATAAAATGAAATTGTGTTTTAAATTTACATAAAACTCTTGACAAACTACAAACAGCAACAAATTAGGGTAGTCTTTGAGAAGTTAAATTGTTTTAAGGTTATTGAATCCATGAATTACTGATATCATTTGAGCATGAAAAATTAAAAATCCTAATTGATATCTTATTCATTTTGTAAACAAGAAATATTTGTTGGTGGCATATGTAAATGAATAGATTTTTAGAACTGAATTATGACATCTAGTTCAATCTCATTTTCTGTAAGAAAGCAGAGACTCTGAGAGTCTAAGTGAACCTCTAAGGTTTATACTCCCTGTTAATGTCAGAGATAACTCTGGATTTTAGATCTTTTGATTTCTAGCTTGTTCCTCATTTTTTAACCATTGTGTTACCAAAGCATGTTACGCAATACTTGGCACTTAGTAACTGTTTAAGTGACTCAGTAATTAGTACCATTTATTTAGTACCTTCAATGTGTTAGGCATCATGAAAGGAGCTTTGCATGCATTAATTAATCATATGAAAATAGCATTTTATGCATTAATTTTTTTTTTTTTTTTTT
>NW_007247104.1:454052-502441 GCF_000164805.1 Carlito syrichta
CTCAGGCAATCCACTCACCTCAGCCTCCCAAAGGCGCGGGATTACAGGCTGAGCAACCGAGCCCGGCTTTATGCATTAATTTAATCTCACAATTCAATGTGCTATTTTTGTTTATTATTGCTCTGCTAGTCATCCTTTTCTAGTTGAAAAATGGAATATTCAGGCAGTTTTGACTTTCTGAGCTCTTTAGTCTTATCAGAATTAAAATCTGCATATTATACTGGACACAAGATTTAAATCAGTAAATTTCTGAAAGTAAGTTATTTGGAGAAGGATTTCATGAGTACATTTTTAGTAATATGTCTATGAATTTTATGATTGTAGTGAACTAAATATTCTTTAAAAAATTACATTTTTGTTTGTAGAGCTCAGATCATTCAGGATCAACAACTCCATCATCCAGTCAAGAAACCTTGTCTTTAGCTGCTGGTTCTTCTTCTGAGGGATTGAGGCAGCGTACCTTTCCACAAGCACAAACTGACCCAGCACAGAGTCATCAGTTTCCATATGTAATGCAAGGGTAAGTGAAATTGTGGTAGCTGTGGATCATAATTGGACCCCCCTAAAAATGAGTTACTTTTGATTTTCACTGTAGCTCTTTTGCAGTAATTGAAGCACATTTGGAATTTATTCATGTACCTTATTTTATATTTTGAGAACTAGAGGGTTAATGAGAGCAGTTAGAATCATGTAGGGCAGTGCTTTCAATCTTTAATGTTTCTACTAATCACCTGGGCATCTTGTTGAGCTGCAGATTCTAATGAAGTAGATATTATTTGTCCTAAAATTCTGCATTTCTAACAGGCTCATCAGGGTGATGCTGATGCTTCTGATGCTTGGACCACATCTGAATAGCAATGATCTATGTATCTAATTTTTTACTCAGTCTCACTATAGATCTATTGAATTTAGTCTTCAGGGTAATGGGGTGAGAGAGTGAAGGTGTACTTGGAAGAGTTTAGGACCAGCAATTTGTGTTTAAAAAGTTCCACAGGTGTTTCTGATTAGCCAGACTTGGTAACGACAGCGATAGAGTAGAGTCACATTGTATTACTAGGATATGTTCATCCTCGTATATTACCCAGAATCTTTGTTGTCTTGAGAGTTCTGTAGAGGAGTTTTCTTTAAAAGCTTGCTATAGCCAGTCTATATTTAGCAATTACAGCAAGTCCCTCGGTTGAGACTAGGGGTTCCCAACCCCCAGGCTATGAATCAGTACAGGCTGCACAGCAGGAGGTGAGTGAGCAAAACTTCATCTGTATGTGTAACCACTGCCCATCACTCACATTACTGCCTGAGTTCTGCCTCCTGTCAGATCAGTGGTGGTATTAGATTCTCATAGGAGTGCAAATGCTATTGTGAACTGCACATGTGAGGGATCTAGGTTGTGCACTCCTTAGGAACATCTAATGCTAGTGCTGTCACCCATCACCCCCAGATGGGACTGTCTAGTTGCATGAAAACAAGCTAAGGACTCTCACTGATTCTGCATTGTAATGAGTTGTATAATTATTTCATTATATATTACAATGTAATAATAATAGAAATAAAGTGCATAATAAATATGTGCCTGAATCATCCCCAAACCAGCTTTTCCCCCATTCGTGGAAAAATTGTCTTCCAAGAAACTGGTCCTTGATGCCAAAAAGTTCGGGGCCGCTGGGTTAGACAATTGTGGAGGAAATGCAACTGATGGCTACAGGTAAAGCACATCTTTCAGACAGCACAGAGAGTAGGATCTTGAAGATTATGGTTTGAACTTGGATTGTGTCTGAAAGCAGAATATTTTACTGGGGTAGTATTATTTGTTATTTTTGGAGTAAAGGTAACTTGAGTAACAAGTGGTGGTAATCTTTCTGTGTTGCATATCAAACCGTGGGACTTCAGTGTGTGGCCCTGATCTAGATCCATAATGGTGGGGCTGGAAATGAGAAAATGGCTAGGATGCCTGAATCGTAATGTAGGTGATGTAACCATAGAGTAGTCACTGACTGCTGTGCTAGACAGGATAGCGTAAACATTCGGGCACTTTTTACTTAGAACTTTTATCTTAATTCAGTTATTAATCTAGAAAGACAAAACTGAATATATAGCAAAATATAAGAAAACTAGCTTGTTTTATATTTCTTGAATTTGAAGTTTTCCTCTCAAAATAAGGATTTAGATGAGGCTGGTTATAGGCTTTTATAAAGTACCTGTGAAACAATTTTTGTTTTCAGAAATGATTACTATAAAAAACTTATTGGTAAAAAACAATGTTCTTAGGATCTACATTATGGAATAGTAACTTAAAATACTTTTAATTTTATGACAGTGATTCATTTCCTTTCTTTTTGGCAGAGTGAGACAGTGAAGTTCCTTTTGATTTATACAGAATGATTTTACTAATTTTATTTGGTGGTAGTGGTAGAAGGTAGGAGCATTAAAAAATCCTTGAAGAATATATAATGATATGCTAATAGTGGTTATCTCTGGATGTTAAGATTTTTAACTCTCATTATTATACTGAATATATTTTGTAAAATACCAATCAAGTCTGTAAGTTGCAGATCTTAAGAAAAAGACCGTAGACATTTTGGTAAAAGATTAACAATTTTTCTAAACTAGTTGTTGAGGAAATTAATAAACGTAAAAGACAAAGGCATTCAACTCTTAGAAGTATATTAAACAAATAGAAAAATCTGAGGATTTATTTTGCCAAAAGTGAGTGTTAAAGTGATGAGCAATGAAACCTTTAAAAGATATTTGAGCTTCACTTAGGAATTCAACTACTAAATGAGTAACATTTTGTTTTAAACTTTTTGATTTAAACGTTTTGTTTAAATCAAAAAATTGTTTCACAGGTACTTTATAAAAGCCTATAACCAGCCTCCTCTAAGCCCTTATTTTGAGAGGAAAACTTCAAATTCAAGAAATATAAGACCAGTTAGTTATCTTATACTTTGCTATATATGCAGCTTTGTCTTTCTAGATGAACAACCGAATTAAGTTAAAGGGCAGTATGGCTTAGTGGTTGCACAGAGTCTGGGGCCAGCCTGTATGGATTTGAATCCTGGCTCTATTCACAGACTAGCTTGGTCAAGTCTCTTCCCTACTGTGCTTCAGTTTTTTCATTATCTGGGAGATAATAGAACTTATCTTACATGACTTCTATGTGGATTAAAAGAGTTAATGTATATAAAGTGGTTAAAATAGTAACTGGCACATACTGGTGTATTAACAATTATAAATTCGTTTGTCCTTATAAGTGAATGTTGCATATTCATTCAGCAACCAAATTTATAGGCATCTGTGTATCTGGTACACTGAAATAGTTGAACGAATGAATACTAGTGTTAGGTGCTGAAAAATGATTCTTTATATTTGGAGAGAGTACTTTGTGATTTACAAAGTGATTAATGTGAAAGTTCAATAAATAGGTTATTCAGTTCAACAATGAACATACTTTCAACAATGAGCATACTTTCCATTGACGGCATAGTTGTAATTTTTTTTTTTACTAATGAATGCTTTGTATCTGTTTTTAAGTAATTTTATTTAATGTCTAGCCTTAAATGTACAAGAGCGGTAATTTACTGACCCTGAAAACTTCATTATCAGACTAAAGCTCGGCTTCTCTTGTCAAACTTCAGTACAGTTTATCTTTAACTAGTCTGCATGTGTTTTCCACCATGTAGGCTAGTGTTTTATATCTTTTGTGACCTTGTTAAAATTGAAAATTGTTAACGTCTGGTCCCTACTCCCTGAGGTTTTCAATCACTAGTTTTGGAATGGTGTTCAGAAATTTGCCAACCTAACAATAACCTAGGAACCTCTCTTTGAGAAGTCCTAATTTGCCTACCTAACTCTTGAGCAAACATGAGAGGGACAAAGCAAGACATCCTCATGTTGGCCATCCATTTACAGAATCACATTTATAAGTCCTTACTGTTTTTGACCTGGTCTATTGTGCTATTTATTTACTTTAACAATTGCTGACTGATTTATAAAGTACCCAGTTGTGTACATTTCGTTTTTCCCTCTGAAATATTAACAGCTTTGTTTTAAAATATAACTGAAAAATGACTTATTGTACCTTTCTATATTGTCTAATTTTAAAATTTCTTTCGTACATATTTATTTACGTGGTATATCTGATACTTTGCTACACGCACAGAATGTGTAATGGCCAAGTCATTGTATTTAGGGTGTCCATTACCTCGAGTATCACTTCCGTGAATTGGGAACATTTCGTTCAAGTCTGCTTTTCTAGCTATTGTGAACTATTCAGTGTATCGTTGCTGGCTATAGTTACCCTATTATGCTGTTGGCACATTAGAACTTATTCCTTCTATCTAATTGTATGTTTGTACAATTAAACAATTGTATGTTTGTATAAATGAACCTCTAGCTTCATTTCCCCCTGCCAAAACCCCACCTCAGTATTCTTCTTTACTACTGCTGTCTATATCATTCTACTTTCTACCTCCATGGGGTGAACTTCTTTTAGCTCCCATATATGATTGTGATCACATGATATTTGTCTTTCTGGCCTGGCATATTTCAATTAACATAATGACCTACAATTCCATCCATGTTTCTCCAAATGACAGGATTTCATTCTTTTTTATGGTTGAATAGATTTTCATTGAACATACATAGTGTATTTTCTTTATCCATTCATCCATTGATGGACACTTAGGGTGATTCCAAATTTTGATATTGTGAATAGTGTTGTATGTAAACATGGGGGTACAGGTGTCTTTTTGATATGCTATTTTTTTTCTTTTGGATGAATACCCAGTAGTGGGATTACTGGATTATATTGCAGTTTTATGTTTAGTTTTTTGAGGAATCTCCATTCTGTTTTCTGTAGTGGCTGTACTGATTTATATTACCACCAGCAGTGTCTAAGAATTCTCGTTTCTCTACATCCTTGCCAGCATCTGTTATTTTTTTGTCTTTTTGATAATAGCCAAAAGACATGTCATTGTGGTTTTGATTTGCATTTCTCTGATGATTAGTGATGTTAAGCATTTTTTCAGATACCTGTTGGCCATTTTTGTGTCTTTTTTTGAGAGATACAAGGGGGGGCCCAAAAAAACCTGGATTATGTTTTGAAGGGGCGGGTCCTTTGAAGTACACTTGGAATTTGTTCCTTTGGTTCAAATGGTCAACCAAAGTTTTTATTTGGAAGTTTAGAGAAGGTTACACCGTGATTTGTGAAAGAAATATCCCGAGTTGTGGCAAACAGCTGACTGGTTCTTCCACCATGACAATGCACCTGCTCAGACCGTGCTCAGTGTTCAGCAATTTTTGACCAAAAATGGCATGACCCCTGTGCCCCACTCTCCCTATTCACCTGATCTTGCCTCCGAGTGACTTTTTTTTGTCTCCTTGGATGAAAAAAATCCTCAAAGGGAAACATTTTGCCAATGTGGGAGAGGTGAAACAAAAAATGGCAGAAGCACTAAAAGACATTAAAACTGATGAGTTCAGAAACTGTTTTGAGCAGTGGAAAAAGCATCTTGATTGGTGTATTGCATCAAACGAAGAGTACTTTGACGGAAGTTTACACACTTTTTATAAATAAATTCTGTGGGTTTTTTTAGTCCCCCCCTTGTATCTGTTCATGTTCTTTGTCCACTTTTTATTGGGATTTTTTTTAACTATAGAGTTGTTTGAGTTCCTTATATATTCTGGATATTAGTCCCTTGTTGGATGAATAGTTTGCAAATGTTTTCTCCCATTCACTGGGTTGTCTCTTCACTCTCTTGATTGTTTTATTTGTACAGAAGCTTTTTAGTTTACTATAGTCCCATTTGTCTATTTTTTTGTTGTTGTTGCCTGTACTTTTGATGTCTTAGCCTTAAAATCTTTGCTTAGTCTTATGTCCTGAAGTGTTTCTCCTGTGTTTTCTTCTAGTAGTTTTATGGTTTCAGTTATTAAGTCTTTGACCCATCTTGAATTAGTTTTTGTTTATGGTGTGAGATTGGGGTCTAGTTTCATTTTTCTGCATATGGATATCCAGTTTTGCTAGCACCATTTATTGAAGAAGGTGTCCTTTCCCCCTTTTCCCAATGTATATTCTTGGCGCCCTTTTAAAAAATCAATTGACTAAATTTTTTTTCTCCTTGGATAAATGCCTAGTAGTGGGATTGTTGGATCATATAATAGTTTTTTTTTTTTTGAGTCAGAGTCTCACTCTATTGCCCAGGCTGGAGTGTAGTGGCACACTCACAGCCACCTGCTGGGCTCAGGTGATCCTTCCTCCTCAGCCTTGCAAGTAACTGGAACTTGATCCTTCCTCCTCAGGCTTCCAAGTAACTGGAACTACAGATGCGCACCACCATGCCTGGCTAATTTTTTGATTTATTGTAGAGACAAGGTCTTGCCAAGTTTCCCAGGCTGATCTCAAACCCCTGGGCTCAGGCAGTCCTCTTGCCTCGGCCTCCTAAAGTGCTGGGATTTCAGGCTTGAGGCATTGTGTCTAGCCCTAATATAATAGTTTTATGGGAAATCTCCACACTGTTTTCCATAGTGGCTGTACTAATTTATATAACCATTTACATATTTCTGGCTTCTGTATTCTATTCCATTGGTCTGTGTATCTGTTTTTATACCAATATCATAATGTTTTGGTTACTATAGCCTTGTGATGTGTGTGTGTGTGTGTGTGTGTGTGTGTGTGTGTGTTAGAGAGAGAGAGAGAGAGAGAGAGAGAGAGAGAGAGAGATATGGAATCTTACTCTGTTGCCTAGGCTGGGATGCAATGACATGATCATGACGGCTCACCGCAACCTTGACCTCCTGGGCTCAGGTGATACTTTCACCTCTGGGCTCAGGTGATACTTTCACCTCAGCCTCCAGAGTAGCTACTCCTACAGGTGTGTGCCACCATGCCTGGCTAATTAAAAAAAAAATTTTAATTTTATTTTAAAGATGTGGGGTACAATTCAAGGTAAGGTATACAAATGTTCAATATGCAAGTACCCTTGTTGATGAGGTATGCCCCCCCCCGCAGATTCTCACAGCTGCCACTTCTTTCCCCTCGGCAGTTTCCCATTACTGCCAAGTCTTTTCTTATAGTATTACAGTAATTGTTTAAGGTCTGCTTATGAGTGAGAACATGTAATACTCAGTTCTTTGTCTTTGTGATAGATTACTCAGTATTATAGACTCTGAGTCCATCCAAGTTGCTGTGAAGTTCATAATTTTGTCCTTCTTTATGGCTGCATAATATTCCATCCTGTATATGTACCACTTTTTTTTATTCATTCCTCTTTCTTTGGGCAGCATGGCTGGTTCCATGTTTTTGCTATTGCGTAAATTGCTGAAGTAAACATACATATGCAGGTATTTTTTTCATAGAGTGATTTGAGTTCCTTCGGGTATACTCCCAGTAGGAGGATTGTGGGGTCATATGGAATGTCAATTTTTAGATCTTTTAGGAGTCGCCAAACTGTTTTCCACAGAAGTGTATTAGTTTATACTGCCACCTACAGCATGGAAGTGTTCCTTTTCTGCCACATCCTCTCCAGCATGTTTTTTTGTTTTGTTTTGTTTTGTTTTGTTTTTTTGAGTTATTGATGATGCTGGCTAACTTTTTGATTTTTTTGTAGAGATGAGGTCTTCCTATGTTGTCCAGGTTGGTCTCAAACTCCTGGGCTCAAGTGATCCTTCCACTTTGGCCTCCCAAAGAGTTGGGATTACAGGTGTGAGCCACTGTACTTGGCTCTTGCAATATGTTTTGAAGTCAGATAGTGTGATGTCTCCAGCTTTGTTCTTTTGTTCAGGATTGCTTTTACTATTTGGATGTTTTTTTGTTTCATATGAATTTTGGGATTGTTTTTAATAATTCTGTGAAAAACGACACTGGAATTTTGATAGAGATTGCATTGACTCTGTAAGATTACTTTGGGTAGTATGGTCATGTTAACGATATCAGTTCTTCCTATCCTAAGTATAGAATGTCTTTCCATTTGTTTGTCTTTTTCAATTTCTTTCATCAGTATTTTGTAGTTGTTCTTATAGAGGTTTTTGGCTGCCTCAGTTAAATTTATTGTTAGGTTTTTTTTTTTATAGCTGTTGTAAATGGATTGCCTTCTTGATTTCTGTCTTAGCTAGTTTGTTATTGGTGTATAGAAATGCTACTGATTTTTGTATTTTGATTTCACATCTGGTGACTCTATATAATTTATAAGAGCTAAGAGTCTTTTTTAATGGAATCTTTAGTTTTTTTCTAGATATAAGACCATGTCATCTGTAGGAAGGGAGAATTTGACTTCCTTTTTTCCAATTTGGATGCCTTTTATTTCTTTCTCTTGCCTGATTGCTCTGGCTAGGACTTTCAATACTGTGTTGAGTGGGAATGGTGATAGTGGGCATCGTTGTCTTGTTCTAGTTCTTAAGAGGAAAGGCTTTCAGTTTTTTATTCAGTTGGATGCTAGCTATGGGTTTGTCATATATAGCTTTTATTATGTTGAGGTATGTTCCTTCTGTACCTAGTTTACTGAGAGTTTTTTTTAGGAAGGTGTGTTGAATTTTATCACATGCTTTTTCTGCATCTGTTGAGATGATCAATAGATGGTTTTTATCTTTCATTCTGTTTGTGTGATGATGTATCACATGTATTCATTTGCACATGTTGAACCATCCTTGTATCCCTGGGATAATCTTTTTGATGTGTTGTTGGATTAGATTTGCTGGTATTTTGTTGAGAATTTTTGTGTCCTTATTCATTAGGGATATGGGCTTGTAGTTTTTTGTTTTGTTTTTGTTTTTGTGGTTGTTGTAGTTGTGTTCTCATCTGATTTTGGTATGTGATCAGGCTTAGGGTTCTGATCAGGAATTGGTTGCCTCCAATTTCCATAAGGATGTCTCCTGCGTAAAAATAGTATTTCTTTGTTAATCTTCTGTCTAGATGATCCGTATAATTTTGAAGTGGGGTGTTGAAGTTCCCAGCTATTATTTTATTGGATTCTATCTCTTTTAGATCTAATAATAATAGCTTTATGTATCTGAATGATCTGTTGTTGGGTGCATATGTGTTTATAATTGTTAAATCCTTTTGTAAAACTGATCCCTTTGTCATACATGATTTTGTCTCTTTTTACTGTTTTTGACTTAAAGTCTGTTTTATCTGATGTAAGTATAGCTATTCTTGTTTGTGTTTCGTTTTGTTTGCATGGAATATCTGTTTTTATTCCTTACTTTTTAGTCTGTTGTCTTTACAGGTGAAATGAATTTCTTATAGGCAGCATATGGTTGGGTTGTTTAAATAAAATGCATTCAGGCAGTCTGTATCTGTCAAGTGGAAAGTTTAAATCAGTTACATTCAAGGTTACTATTGGTATAGAGGGCTTATTCTTTTCATTTTATTAATTGATTGCTCATTGTTTTATATATCTTTTGCTTCTTTCTCTCTTATTATCATTGTGGTTGGTGGTTTTCTGTAGCGGTAACATTTAAGTTCTTTGTCTTTTTTGTGTGTGTTTGCTCTACCTGTAGGTTTTATACTTTCATGTGTTTTCTTTATGGTAGAAATTGTTCTTTTGCTTCCAGGAGACTTATGAATTATTTCAAAAGACCTGTATTCAAGTTCTGAAATTCTTTCTTCTGCTTGATTTATTCTGTCATTGAAGCTTTCAAATGTATTTTATATTTTATTCAATGAATTATTCAGTTCTAGAATTTCTGTTTAGGTTTTTTTTTTTGTCATATCTGTATCTTTGGTAAATGTCTCATTCATATCCTGTGTTTTCCTAATTTTTTTGGTATTGTTTATCTGAATTCTTTTGTATCTCACTAAGCTTATTTAATAACATTATTTTGAGTTCTTTTTTGAGATTTCTCATATGTATTTCTTCTTTCATTGGAATCTGTTACTGGAGAATTATTGTGTTCCTTTGGAGGAGTCATATTTCCTTGCTTTTTCATGTTTCTGTGTCCTTACATTGATATTTGCTCATATGATATAATAGTCCCTTCCTTCAGTTCTTTTTTTTGAATTTGCTTTTATAGGGGAGGACTTTTTTCTAAAAATATATCTATGGTATTGTTTGGTTAGGGCACTTTGGCTTTGATTCTGTGTGCATGCAGTAGTGTAGTCTCTTTATGATTTTTGTTGAAAATAGCATCAGTGGTGTTTGTGATTTCCTCAGTGGTTTAGAGTGTGATTGTCAGTAGAGGCTTTGGTGAAGTTCTGCTGGGAATGGGCATGTCAGGTGGGCCAGTCCTTGGGCTCCAGTGGTGGCAGTGGTGGACTGAGCATATCTGTCTGTCTTGGAGCATGTGCATTGGCACTCGTGTTAGCAGGTCCAGGTGAGCCTATTTATGGGGTCCTCTGGGTGGCTTGTTCAGATGCCATTAGTAATAGCAGTGGGTTGGGCACATTGGTATGTTCTTGGCCCCTAGGCAGTGGGTGTGGCATGTACAATGGCAGTAGCAGTGGTGAGACAAACCTCTGGTTCCCAAGTGGTGTGTTGGTGTTGGTGATGTCTGCAGCAGGTTGGGTGGCCAGTCCCCAAGCCTGAGAGTGACATATGCATGTGGGTGCCAGCTGTGGTGGCAGTGGCAAATTGGGTGAACCCATTCTCAGGTTCCTGGGAGGAGTGCTCAGTTGCTAATGGTTGTGGAGTGACAGGGCAATCCTCAGGTCCCTGGACAGCCTGCTTGGGCCCTGGAGGTGGTTGGAACTGGGCCAGGCTATCCTAACCTCAGGTTCCCCCCAGTAGTTCATGTGATTGCTGGCTGTGGTAGGGGAGGATGGGGTGTTCCCAAGCAGAATGCTTGGGTGAGGGCAGCAGGGTTGTGCAGCCCCGCTACTGGGAGAGTCAGGTTGCTTTCAGTGGCAGCAGCCATAATCAGGTGACTGAGGAGTGTGCACTTCGACTTTAGGTGGCAGCTGCAAGGAGGGTAGCCTGCCCTCAGGGCACATGTACATGTGCAGCAGCCCTGTAGTAGCTGCTAGTAGCTCACATTTTGGCCCTGGGTGCATCAGTTAGTAGCACCACCAGGCTGTGGGTGGGGAATGTCAGTGGGGTTCCAGCGATGTGGAGATGCAAGGGCTGTTGGGCCCTAGGGCAGGATGCAGTCTGGTGGGGGATGCCGCAGCTTCTTGGGATTCTGGGAGTGTTTGGGGCCCAGTTTGAGCTCCTTCTCTGGAACAATGCCTTCTTGCAGTGTCTAGGCAGCTCTCTGTGTTAGTCTCAGAGCCCGTGTGAGTCTAGGGCTTCTTCTGTGGTTAGGATTGTAGGAGTTCACAGTGGGAATGTGGCCTGCTGGGGTTCACTCACTTAATCTTTCCCCGTATTGGGGAGCTTCTCCAGGCTCCCAGCCATCATGCTTCCCATGCCTTCCTTGCCTTAGATGTTTCTTGTCACTTCTCTGTTGAATTCCAACTTTCTCTCTAAGGTGTTCTGTTGGAAATGTGATTATCCACTCTTCTCTTTTGTTCTTTTTGTAGGGGAGGCTAAGACCAGGTGTCTCACCAGCTATCTTGAAACCCCTCTCAGACCTCTATTGTCTGATTTTTTTTAAAAAGTAAAATTGTTTGTAGCCTACCACTCAGAAGTAAAAGTTACTAACATTTTTATAAATATCCTTCTAAACGCCTTTCTATGTATACTTTAAAAATAGAAATATTGTACTGTTTATTCTATTTTGTAAACTGTTTTTAAAAACATCATACAACTTGGACATATTTCCAAATCAAATGGAAGTCCACAGCATTTAAAGTTTGTATGATTTTTCATTATGTGGATTTATTCATTTGTTCACACTTCCGCTGATGGAGAATGTATTAATTGGTTTTGTTGCATGATAACCTCAAAATCTCAGTGGCTTACAATAATGCATTTTATTTTTCTTGCTCACAGATCTGTTAGTCACTGGGCCAACTCTGCTTCAGGCTATAGGTTGAGTTCAGGTCTGTTTCTATTTTCTCATTCTCAGTGGATCAATAATTCCCCAGCGTATGTTCTTCTCATGGTAAATGGCAGGAATGCAAGAGGGCAGGCTAGCTACTGATCTCATTTGAAGCCTTGTACATGTCATATCTACTAATACTGCATTGACCAAAGCAAATCATGTATGTAGCCATTCTTACTGGCTCAACATCATTGGGTGCATAAATATTGCAGAGTTACAACCAGTGTTGTGCTGGTAAATGCTTAAAAGTGGCTTTTCCAGGGGAAAAATAAACCCTGAATTAGTGGTATTTGCTGATTTCCGTGGTATAAATACTCCCATCATGGCTCAACTATCTGCTTTCATGGGCCAGTTGAGCCAACACGAACCAGCTTTGCCACTGTGTGGTAGAGAGTGTGCATATATAATCCTGTTATAGAAGAGAGAAGAATTGGGGCAATCTTCTGCCATAAATGTTTGACTTAATTTCCCCCCATTAAACATCACTACAGTCAACATTCTTAAATGTGCTTATGTAGTCCATTTATTTTAGGATAAATGGTGAGAAAAGGAGTTCCTAAGTCAAAGTGTTAATTTTTTTTTACAGTGTTCTTAAGACTTTTTAGGCCCTTAAAGACTATTGCAAAATTGCAGCAGAGAGTACCAGTTTACATTCTTTTTTTTTTTTTTTTTTGAATTGGAGTCTCACTCTGTTGCCCGAACTGGAGTGCAGTGGCTGCTCCCGGCCACCACAGCCTCGACCTGCTGGGCTCCAGGTGATCCTTCTGCCTCAGCCTTCTGAGTAGCTGGAACTAGTTTACTTTCTTAACAGTTATTGAAGAGCCTGATTCCCCATACTTGCACAGATATGTACTTACCATTGTGATAAATTGGAATATTCTTTTTTTTTTTTTTTTGAATTGGAGTCTTTTAATTTGAAATGTGGTAAAGAAGCATTATTTTTGTTTGTGAGTTGCTTATTTGTTGGTGCGTTGGTATCTTAAAAAGTTCATAACAGTTTTTTAAAAATCTGGAAAGATATTAGCAGTTAATACTTACTGAGCATTATCACAAGCTAGGTATTGTATTAAGCACTTAATACATGCCTTACTTCAGTAAATTTCATACCAACTGTCTGATCTAGCTACTCCCCTCCATATTATACATGAGGAATATGAGACTTAAAGGTTATGTAGCTGGGATAAGTTCACAGAAGGGATCAGTAGAACTAGAATTCAAATCTATATTTAACTTGAAAGCCTTTTGTTTATCGTTTGTTTCAATATTTTCTTCCTAGGTTATCGTTTATATTTTGACTTTATTTATAATGGTGGATTCCCTCCCTCAATTACTTATTCAAAACTTTTCTCTAGTCAATTATACTGGTCAGAGTTTAGGTATTGCTCACAGTGAGCAAATCTGTTCATATGAAGACCCTGTGACTTTATTCAGTAAATGTTTACTTTAGAATCTGCTGTGTGCTAGCAACTCAAGAGAAGAAAATGAATTCTGTTCTTGCCTTCACTGGAAGTAGGTTACATAAGCAAATAAATTGCCATCTGCTGATGGACTGTCATGGTCTTGAAAAAAGTGCTGAGGGAACCTGGAGGCAGGAGGGACTGTCTCTGCTGGAGGAGTGAGGAGGGCTTCAGAAGTGGTAACATTTGTGCTGTCTTTAGGGAGGATTCAGCAGAGAGAACAAAGCAAGGAACAAAGAAAAGGCAGATTTTGGGAACAAAGTAGGGATTCCATGAGGCTGCTGCTTGACTCCTTGTATGGAGTGGTGGGGGAAGTAAGGATAATTTAACAAGTTTTCTGTGAAATAATTTGTTCCTGATAAAGTTTCCAGTTCCCTTCATTTCCTCTCCTCTGTAATTTTAACTTTTTAAAAACATACTATGGATGTCTTTTGGGCTAACTTTTAAGTATATAATTGTAGTAAGAATCTTTCTAGTTCTCAGTTTTTGTCACAATCTCTATTGTACTCCACCAGTTCCATGTGTTTCAGTGAATTTACCTCATTCTCTTTTTCTTTGTTTAGTTTTTACCCCATAGTACAAAATGGTGTAGGCTGTTCAAAAAGAAAAAGAAAAAAACTGTCAGAACTTTTGCCACCAGCTGTGATTTCCTCCCACTTGTTTATGTCAGTTGAATTTCCTAGGGCCAGAGGGAGGAGGAACCAGGTTATCCTCCTACTCTGTTTCTCTTGCATAAAGAATATAACATTTTCTGTGGTGACAGACATACTACACGTTCTGAATGCTTAATTTCTTCCGTGTTTCTGCTATTTTGCTCTTTGCCAAAAACAAAAAACAATAAAGAATTATTTGGAGTTACAGTGCATATTAAAGAGCTCAGGAAAAGAAAAAAAAAAAAAAAAAAAGGAGAGAAAAGGGAAAATGACCACATTCAGTTATCTAAAGGCAACCATTTAACATTTTAGTATTTTCTCCCAGTACCCTTTCTTTCTTTTATTTATTTAATTTTTTAGAGATAGGTTCTCACTCTGTTGCTCAGGCTGGGGTGCAGTGGCAGTAGAACTCCTGGGGCTCAAATGATTCTCCCACCTCAGCTTCTCAAGTAGGTGGGACTGCAGAGGCGTGCCACCATGCTCAGCTAATTTTTTTTCAGTCACAAAAGGAATTCATGTTTATTTTAGAATATGTGGAAAATATAAATGTAAAAAATAATATTTAAGAAATGTATCCCAAAATCCTTTTCCTAAGGACAATTACTGTCCTTAAGGTATTTTCTATCATTTTTTTCTTTTTAAAAATCAAACTTATACTCACACAGTAAAAAGTTTTCAGTTTCTCCAAATTCCCTTTCTCAGAAACAACTAACTCCACCTCTTTTTTTAGCTTTTTCTTTTGGTATTTACCTCATCTTCAAATAACACTATGGAAGACGAGAAGTTAGCTCTTCTCCTTTGCCATGTATATGTACATTCTTTATCTCCAATCTTCTCAATATAGTTATAATTGATTTTAGTTGATTAATATTGAGTGTTTATATAGACACCTTTAAAAAAAACAAGCTGAAATTCTGGAAATGAAAGAAGCATTTAAGGGGAAGTACAAGATGCAATGGAAAGGTTTAACAGTAGACTAGATTAAGCAGAAGAAAGGATCTCAGAACTTGAAGACAAGTCTTTTCAATTAACCCAGTCAGACAACAATGAAGAAAAAAATAATCAAGAGAACGGAACAAAGTCCAAGAAGTGTGGGATAATGTAATATGGCCAAATCTAAAATCATAGGTGTTCCTGAGGAAGAAGAGAAAACAACAGGTTTGAAAGCCTATTTGAGGGAATAATGGAAGAAAACTTCCTTGACCTTGCCAGAGATCTAAACACCCAGATACAAGAAGCCCAGGGAACCCCTAGAAGATTTATTGCAAAAAGGTCATCCCCAAGGCATATAATCATCTGACTATGCAAAGCTAATGTAAAGGATAGAATTTTAAGAGAAGTGAGACAAAACCATCAAATACCTTGCAAAGGTAAACCTATCAGACTAAGAGCAGACTTTCAGAAGAAACCCTAAAGCCAGAAGTGAGTGGGGTCCCATCTTCAATCTCCTCAAACAGAGTAACAGTCAGCTAAGAATTTTGTATCCCACAAAACTTAGTTTTATAAATGAAGGAGAAATGAAGTCCTTTGCAGACAAACACTGAGGGAATGTGTCACCACTGGACTGGCTCTAGTAGGAATATTCAAAGGAGTCCTAAATACTGAAACAAAAGGTCAAAATACACCAGTAAAAAAACGCTGAAAATCATAAAGGTCATAAAGGTGAGAGATATGAAGTTTTTTTCCATATTTCATAAGCTAATTTCCATATTTCATAAGCTAATTTTCAGAAGCAGAATTCCTTGGACAATTGGGCACAATAGAACATTTTTAAAGGTCCTAAATTTTATAATTGTTTTTTGGAGGCTTATTCTAATTTATACTGCCGCTAGCAGTGAGAGTTGGGTTTTACTCTTGCCAATAATGGATATTTGAATTTAATCTTTTCTAACTTGGCAAACAAACAAGCTATATCTGCTTTAATTTGTGTTTAGTGATTACTTCTGTTTCTATGCACTCTTTATATAGAAAAAATATTAACTACTATATATTGCAGACATTTTTATCTAAACTCTGTCTCTTTAAATTTTGTCATCAAATATGTTCATTGCTTTTTGGACGTTTTCTTCTGTCATTTATAAGCTAGGAAAGTACTTTCTCCAAAGGTTTGGTAAATAATTCTATTTCTTTTAGGTTATTTGTGGTTTAATTCTTAATACTTTTAGTTCTCTTATTTGAATATAAAGCATGAGGTGAATTTCTTTTCTTTTCTTTCTTTCTTTCTTTTTTTTTTTTTTTGAGTCAGAGTCTCACTCTGTCGTCCAGGTTGGAGTGTAGTGGCACAATCATGACTCACTTGGCCTTGACCTCCTGGACTCAGGTGATCCTTCTGCCTCAGCCACTTGTAGCTAGGGCTACAGGTGTGTACCATCACACCTGGCTACTTTTATTTTTGTGGAGATGAGGTCTTGCTATGTTACCAGGCTGGTCTCACACTCCTGGACTCAGGTGGTCTTTCCTCCTTGGCCTCCCAATAAGTGGATTTAAGGGCGTGAGCCACTGTGCCTTGCCAGAATGAGGTGAAGTTTTTAAATACCCTTCCCCTACCACCAGTTTGGTAATCGTTTTTCCTAGCACCAAATAACAATTCTCTATGTTGTTTAATGATGATTCTCTAAAGTATATTTAAATTCTTACATAATGTATTTCATTGATCTGTACATATATATTTTAAAGGATAACTTTATAACTTAGTATCAAATAAATTTTTTATTTCTTGTTTTCTGGAGAGTACCAGATGTATATCATCTAGTCTGAAGAGTAATAATCATGACTGAATAATATTAACTTGCGCCTAGAATGTATTTTAGCAGTCATATAGTCCAGTAGTTTTTTGAACTTATTGGA
Source organism: Carlito syrichta (assembly GCF_000164805.1). NCBI lineage: Eukaryota > Metazoa > Chordata > Mammalia > Primates > Tarsiidae > Carlito > Carlito syrichta. The sequence goes on from NW_007247104.1 coordinate 470,920, forward strand.
GAGTAAAGGAAGAAGCATATTAGAATCTTTTAGGGGAGTTTATTAATTTTGGCAATGTCTCAACAATCACCTTAAGGTCTGGACTGCATACAGTAGGATGAGGTAGGCAGCTATAGCAATTTTTTAAAGTAATTGTTAGTAGCCTTTTTTTCCTTAACCTTTTAAAAACAGTGACAAAGTCCAGTCTTCTCATTATATAGTTGAAGTAACAGACTTGTTTGAAGTTTTATTTATTTATTTATTTATGAATCGGAGTCTTACTTTTTCACCTAGGCTGGAGGACAGTGGCACACTCACAGGCACCACAACCTTGACCTGCTGGGCTCAAGCGATCCTTCCACCTCAGCCTTCCAAGTAGTGGAACCACAGGCGTGCACCACCATACCCTGCTAATTTTTTGATTTATTGTAGAGACAATGTCTTGCCAAGTTGACCAGGCTGGTCTTGAACCCTTGGGCAATCTTCTCGCCTCTGTCTCCCAAAGTGGCAGGAGACAGATGTGAGCTACCACACCCAGCCTATTACAGATGTGAGCTACCACACCTAGCCTATATTTCTTATTAATGGTAGAGATAGGTGGAACTTTACTTTCAGGGGGATGGGTTTTTTCCTAATAGGCCAATAGTAATAAAATTTAGAATATACATCTAAATATTGTTTTCAGATTTGTTTAGAGATGTATAAGCTCCCTAGTGTAAATGCTAAGTTCTTGATACAAATGTTTATCATAATCCACAGCCAGAGTGGTATGGCTTTCTCTCCAGAGTTGATCACTGATTGATATCTTTTTAAAGAAATAGCTGGGTTAAGGTTTCTCCCCCTTCTTATACAGGACTTTGATCAGTTGCTGGGAGGAACTCTAATGGAAGTTTCTCTGCTTTTCCTTCCTAATTGAGGTATAAGGGAAACTTGCGAAGTAGGGGCAGCTGTATTCAGGAGGTTGAAGAGTCTTCTGAGGATAGGAGACACTATATGACCCCTACTACTCCCCCAAGGATAAGGAAAGTTCGGGTAATGTGTAGGGGGGAGGTGATGCCTTACTTAGCACCATGTTTCCTCAAGTACTGTCTGTTGATAAGCCTTAATTTTCTTAGCTCCTCTGAGTTAGGATTCTGTAATCAATTATTACCATGTGCATGTGAAAACACTGTTTAGAATATAAAATTATAGTTAATGAATTAGTCTTGTCTTATTTCAGATAGACCAAACTAATATCAGGGAAAGATAAAATTTAAGTAATATGAACAAAAGGAGAGTTAGCAAATGCACAAATAATTTTGCATTTACTTACAGGTTTATCCCTGTTGTTATCTTGATGTATATGAATTTCTACAAATCTCACATTACATGCTTTGTTCATGTTCAGTTAGGGACAAGGGAGAGTAAAAATCCAATTATCTAACAGTTGCTGAATCCAGAGTAACAATCCTGTGAGAAAGCTTCTGTTATTAGCTCCATTTTAGAAATGAGGAAACAGGTATAGAAAATTTAAATGTGGCCTTCCCCAAATTTTACTAAATTAGTAAAATTTTAACCTACTTTAAGAATGTATGCATGGGCATATTCTGTGAATCTTAGGACATTGAGGAATATTTTACAGGTTTTCTTAATGTTCATTTTTTATAACTCAGACTTGCTGTATTTTTTTTTTTTTTAAGTTAAATTCTCACTCTGTCATCCAGGCTAGGGTACTGTGGCATGCTCTTGGTTACTGCAGCCTTGACCAACTGGGCTCAGATGACCCTCTGCCTTAGCATTCATGGTAACTGGAACTAGAGGCATGTGCCACCATGCTTGGCTAATTTTTTGATTTATTGTAGAGATGAAGTCTGGCCAAGTTATCCAGGCTGATTTTGAACCCCTGGGCTCAGGCAATCCTTTCGCTTTGGCTTCCCAAAGTGCTGGGATTACAGACATGAGCCACTGTGCCTGGCCTGTATTTTGAGTGATATTTTATTACTAATGTAAAATATCATTTGGCTAATTCCCCATTCCTCAAAATATTTTGTCATAAAATTTATTTTAGGACTTTGGTTCTTAAGGAGAATGTACTTAAAATGAAAAGTAGTTTTGGCCTTATGTGTTGAAATGAGAAGGTAACAAATGTTCAGGCTTGCCACATTTTGTAGATGACCACCTTTGTTTCCCATTAAAAGCATGTTGAAATGTTAGTTATTGTGTATATATGGGCCCAGGCTCATTTATACAGGACATAATGTCTTATTTGAAGAATGTTGAAAACAAGTATTTTTTTCTTTTTATTAACCATTAAATAACATTCTGTCAATGGCTGACTTTTAATTTTTTAAGGAAAATTTAGAGTGATGCTTTTAACTTCTATAGCATTATAAGACTTCATTTCTTTACTTCTTATTGCAGAAATGTAGACAACCAGTTTCCTGGGCAAGCTGTGCCCCCTGGAATCCCCGTGTATCCTGCTTTTAGCCCACTGCAGATGCTGTGGTGGCAGCAGATGTATGCTCAGCAGTATTACATGCAATAGTAAGTTCATCTGGGGTCATTGTTTTAGTTACTGTGTTATTTGCTTTATTTTCTTTTTATCCGAAGTGAGTTGATTTGAGATTTCATTTGCGGACGTATTTACTGTTATTTAAAATTATTATGAGAAGGAATTCGCAAATATTTCAGCAGACACTTTATTTTAAATTATTTTGCTAAAGGAAAAAGGGTTCACCTCCAGTTCACTGAAGGAAACCTGCTTTTGGATCCTCCCTTTCTCCTCTAATTACATTTAGCAATATTCAGGTACTTTCTTTAATATCCCTTTTGTAATTTCAAGAGGAGAAGATGTAGGAAAGTTTCACTGGAAGGCAGCAAATCTGCATGAAGAGATAGTCAAATGAAAAAAAATAGAAAGAATCATATCAAGGAGGCCATTGCTTGTGTAGGACTCAGGTGTGGCTAATAGTTTCCTGGATGCTCAGTATTTTAGTCAGTCTTGATTCTGGTCGGCATGAAACAGTCTTAGCACTGAGGACAGTTTCTCAGCCTTCACTCTTCTGAACTCATTTTTCTCTATTTAACACTGACTAGCTTTTCTTTACTGTTCTCCTCTCCTTGTTTCTGTGATTCTGTTTTTATGTTCTTTAGCGGCTCATTTTAGTAATATTCCTTGTTCACTTCAACCTTTCTCCACAAAGCTAAGCTGCTTTATGAACTTCATATCCCAATACTGTCTTCCATAAGCCCTTGGCTTCAGGCAGGCTGTCTGTACCTTATATGTTGCCATGGCAATGGTTATCACTTGAGTGACTTTTTTGTGCTCAGTACTCTCCTGGATGCCGTATACCCCTTGTCTCATTTGTAGACCTCACAAGAACTGTTTAAGATTCGTGGACTTACTTGTAGTTTTCTACTAAATCATATAATCTTATGTACATCATTTGAACTTCTAAGCCTCCAATTCTTACCTTTAAAATAAAATAACTTACCTGTGTATCAGAATATCCATGAGGTGGGAAGTAATTTGTAATCTAAAAAGTCCTATACAGATAGATACAGGTATTAGCATACTGGCTTAAATGGGATTTTGAAACCTGGGAAACATCTATTAACTTCTTTAGCTATCTTGATTGTTTAACGTTTTATTGTAGAAAAAAATTGAAAATTATATCAAGGCAGAGAGAATAGAATGATCCCTGTGTACCCTTTACACAACTTCAACATTTATCAATTCATGTCCATTTTATTCTACAAGTTTTCCCCTTCTGCTGAATAATTTAAAGAAAATCCAAGATGTACTATTATTTTACTGGGAAGTTAATCCTGACTTTTAAGCCATCAAATTCTAGGTAAACTTCAGGAGCACAATTTTTCCTAACTTGACAAGGACCACTAGTCCCCAGTTGCAGATCCTCAGAATCAGAATTGGGATGGAGGGGTTGTTATCTTGAGTTGTATTTTAGTATTTCAAAATACTAATATGAATCATTTATCACTGGCAATAGACACACAGTTTAATAGTATACATTTTTAGACAAATTTTTCAAAACATGAGTCTGAGGGAGAGGTGGTGGACTTGGGAACATTCATCCATATAGAGTAGCAAAAGGGAACATTAGTGACAAGGTTTGGACACATTAGCTTATAAGGTAATTTTGTGAAAGAGAGAAAAGAGCAGTTAACATAAGCCTGCTCTTATCCCTTCCATCTCTTCCCTACCATCTTATACTACCAGGCTAAGCTCCTTTCCTGAGCTATGTCTGCCCTTAGTCTTGGCTCCATTTTTTCACCAAATTTGTGATTACCTGAGAAATGTGGTGCAGGAATTGTGATAATCCATATTGGGTTTATGAAAAATACATATGGCTCCACAGGAAGTTTAAAAAATATAGTATGATAAAGTTTTTTTTTCCTTTTTAATATTTATTTTGGCGAATATTTCAGTCAAGCTGCAGTTTCAGCTCAGGCCACATCAAATGCCAGCCCAGCCCAACCTGCTGCTTCACAGCCTCTAAATTTGGCACATGTTCCTGGAGAAGAACCCCCACCAGCTCCAAACCTAGTGGCCCAAGAAAATCGAGCCATCAATGAGAATGTTCAAATGAATGCACAAGGAGGCCCAGTGCTAAATGAAGAAGACTTCAATCGAGACTGGCTGGATTGGATGTACACGTTCTCACGAGCTGCGATTCTCCTTAGCATCGTATACTTCTATTCTTCTTTTAGCCGGTTTATCATGGTAATGGGAGCCATGCTGCTGGTTTATTTGTGAGTGATGTTCATTCACTTTTTGTGGTTTCTGCCACTGTTCAGCCCACAATCTGGCGTAGGGTGGTCTGTCATGAATGTTGAGTGAGGGAATATGAATGCTTGGCTGTAGATATCTGGCCTGTTTTTGATACCAAATGCAAGGGCAGGCTAGCTACGTGGAGTAAGATGTTTATCAGGACTGCGAAGAAGCAGATTTTTTGTTTACTGTGTTTTATAAAAACTGTTCATTCGGTGAGCCATGTTCTACCAATTATTTGGAACTTCAAGAAGTATCTAGTGCACTCCTGCATGAGGAGGTCCTTTGGATGATAATTACCAATAGTAAGTCCTGTAGGTATAGGTGAGATTTTTTTCATAAGTAAACACATCTTCTTTTGCTGCCTTCTTCTCAAGGGGCAAACAAATATCTAGTTGTATTTCATTTTGAAAAATACCAATGAGATTTTATAATTCCTGGTATGTCTTAATATCTAATGTAGAGCCAATTAGAACGACTCATAGTTTTGAACTGGTGTTTGTTTTGCTGTCATTGCTTTGAGAAGGGTAGTTCCCTGGCTTTAAGTGGGAGATTTGGTCTTTTTATTTATTACAGTTCTAATCATTTTACTCCTATAGGACACTAGTGTTACAAATAAAAACAGTAGTGACTTACTTTCTTTTCTCTTTATTGTACTGAACAGACACCAAGCTGGATGGTTTCCTTTTAGGCAAGAAGGAGGTCAGCTACAGGCTCCCAACCATAATGCTGACGTTAACAATGATGGGCAAAATGCAAACAATCTAGAACTTGAAGAAATGGTATGTTATTGAGGCTTTTGTATACTTTAAATATAGAGATTTTCTCACAACTTTATGGGACACCCATGATAAAAAGAATATTGGATGTTCCATAAGTATTTGTGAAATGGCACATGAAGGAAAGCTAACATATAAATTGTGGTGTTTTCATCTGGAAGAACTTAGAATATAATACTGAGTCAGCCAGATATTAGAATTAAATGGGAAGAACTAACTTTTTTCCTCTGAAAATAACCTAGAAAGAAAACTATGCACACAGTGAGGATTTATTCTATTACATTGGTAGTTTCCCCTCTAAGCTTGAACACCGAGGAATTTATCAGTTTTGACCTTAAAGATGTCTAATGATTGCTTATGTCCCACTTCCTTATTACATGCTCGTATTACTTTGTTCTACAGAGAAGAATTTAATTCTCTTCTGTTATGCATTAATATTAGTTCAGATCACTCAGGAGTATGTTTCTTGTTTTGTGTGAAAGGAGCGTCTAATGGATGATGGGCTTGAAGACGAGAGTGGAGAAGATGCAGGTGAAGATGCCAGTGCAGTTCAGAGGCCTGGACTAATGGCTTCAGCTTGGTCTTTCATCACTACCTTCTTTACTTCACTAATACCAGAGGGGCCTCCCCAGGTTGCCAATTAGACATAAAAAACTGTGCCAGCTACAAAGGAGGGTCTGACTTTAGAAAAGTGGTTTAAATAACAGTGCAATTTCAAAAAAATTTATAACTTTCTTTTGATCATCATGTACAGAGTTGTTTTTTTCTTTAGGCTTCTCATGCATATGAATATTTTAAGCACAAATGGACTACTAAACGTGTGATTTTCTTTTTTTTTTTAAGATCCTAACAGAACATAGTGTAACAATATCAGTCTTCCAGTTGTTATTCATTTCAATTTTGTATAGTATACCAAGACAAACCTATTTGTGTATCTTATTTCTTTAAAGAGCTGCTTCACATATAAATGGTAGTATCCCAACCTTGTCATGTGTAATTTGAATAAATATATCTATTTTCTGTGAATTATCCTGAAAGTTTTAAACAGAATGACCTCATAGTTTTTAATAAAGAATATTATTTACTTAAAATGTGCTAGTAGCATCTTGCCCAGCCACAGAGCAATAAACTTCTCAATAATCTTAATTTTGACATTTGAATAAATAATGAAAACTTTCTATTTTAAGGGCATGTATCCCATCAATTGGAATTAGTACCTTAACAACAAAAAAAAGGCAGCTCTTCAATGGAATTAATAGTGATATAAAATGTTTGATACAGGCAGTACTTTTATAAAATAAGATATGCTGGAAATCACTCCCTGTAATTTTTTAAAATAAAAAGTCAACTATGGTAAACAGTCTTATGGGATATTTGTTTAAACTCTTCATTAATGTACTTATCATAAGCAATAATATATATAAATTTCAGTAGTTGTTTGGAAGGGTTGTTGAAGTCTTAAAGGTCATTTATACCTCTTTCCATTTCAGATGAATATCTGTTAGTTCTTGGGTAGTTTGAAACCTCAGTAGTTTATTTAAAAATCCTTGTGAAAGTCAATTTAGTATGTCAGAAGAAAGGAGTACGTTTGTTATGGGATAGCTAACAATCAAATGTGGATGGGAGAACCTTATCTCACATGAAATGCATGTATTATAAAATTATGAGTGTGGTACTGGCACAAAAATATATAATTAGATAATAATATGGTAGAAGATTAAGAAACATCCATGAATTATTCTCTAATTTGTTTACTTATAATGATAAAGGTAACTTTTTAAGGGATAACTCGTTGACCCCTTGAAAAGTAAAATTTCTGTTTATAAACATCAGTTAAGACATCATGATTGAATGTGAAAAATCAAACCATGGCATATCGAGAGAAAATATAGGTGAATACTTACATAATATTGAAGTGAGAAAATACCTGTGTGGCATAATCCCTAAAAGAAAAGATTACTATGTGTCTAATGTTTCTTCGCATATAATTTAAAGGACAACAATTAGAGAAAAAGATAGAAAAGGTAATAAATAAAACCTTGAATTCAGTCCCATTAAAAAAAAATTGGGGTCTGATTAAAAAAGCATTTCAGTAGGAAAATGGGCAATAAATACAAAAAAAATAAAGTATCATGTAGTTAAAACTATCAAATTGACAAGATAATTCTGTGTTGGTGAAGTTGTAGGGGAATGCAAAATAGAATAGAATATAGCCTTTCCAGAAAGTATCAAAATATCAAATGTGCACAGTTCATTCAATGTCATCTGTTATTCTTAGAATAAAGAATAAAGAGTAGTGAACATGGCTTACAACATCCTGAAAGGTTGTACTCTTGCCTCCTGTCAATCAGCTTCCTCTATGACTTTTAAAATTGCTGTTCCTGGCCAGGTGCAGTGGCTCAAGCCTGTGATCCCAGCACTTTGGAAGGCAGAGGCGAGAGAATTGCCTGAGTTCAGGGACTGGAGACCAGCCTGAGCAACTTGGTGAGACCTTGTCTCTACAATAAATCAGAAAATAAGTCGGGCATGGCAGTGCGTGCCTGTAGTTCCAGCTACTTGGAAAGCTGAGGCAGAAGGATTGCCTGAGCCCTGCAGGTTGAGGCTGTGGTTGCTGTGAATGTGCCACTGTACCCTAACCTGGGCAATAGAGTGAGACTCCAACTCAAAAAAAAAAAAAAAATCGCTATTCCTTTTGGTAGGAACCCACAGAGTTCTTTCCTTCTTTGCCTCATTAACACTGTTCATCAGATCTCAGCATAATTGTGTTTCTTAGGGAAACTTTTCCCTAAGAAACACAATTTAACACTTTTGCATTTAACATCGTTGCAGTTTCCATTTGTTTCCTTGTTTATCGCTCCTACAATATAGAAGGGCTGTGAGGTTGGGGAGTGCCTGGTATTTAGTCCAGTCTTGAATGAGCACAGACCCTTTCAGTCAGCAAAAGTTTGAAAGGATATCATGCATATGTGTGATTTAGATTTCAAGATGTTCACTGTGTTGTTTGTAATGGAAAAAAAGCAGAACTGACAGATGTTCGGCAGTGTGAGCTATGGTGCATTTGAATGCCGCTTTGGTTCATGATTACGGATGACTTGTTTCAGGGATGATGCAGTCATTGCATTCAGAGGAAAGGTCTGGATTTTAACCTGGGAACTAAATAGATTGTCAAAGCTGGCAGAAATGCTCCATGGGACAGGGTGCAGAGAAGAATGCAGAGATAGTTGTGACATTGATCAGACTCATTTTCCTTGAGAGTGAGAGAGAGAATTGGAGCTGTAGAATCCATAGAGGAGGCCAGCATTATAGGGATGCCCCTCTGGAGCTCTGCCCCTCAGGTCTCTGCTCCCCAGCTACAAATTGGGGCCCAAGGATAAACATATTGGTCACAGAATCCCTCTGTGAAGGGTATCACTACGGGTTCTAAGAATACTGGAATGTGTGACCCACTTTTAATTATATCCCCTGCATTGTTAGTTCCTTCATGTTAGCTTCACTTTCAGGAAGTCTTTGTCCAAAACTATAGCCCAGTGTCAGCTGTGTTTTGGACGATTCAGGGAGGGGCTGTGTCCATACTGAGACCAGATGGTGCTTGCATGGCATTGGTAGATTAGCGATGGTTTCCAGAAGCACAGAAACCCAGACACTGGCCTGGAGGCCAAATGGTGACTAGTGACCGCCAGGATATATGTTTCTGGAAAGTCAATACTTCCTAGAAGTTCTTACATTACTTATACATTACAATAAAGACTAGACTTTCTACAGTGAGAGTCAGATTACATTAGGGGATTAAAAAGAAAAGGGGATCTTTGCTAGAGAAATGGAGACATTTGCACCATACTTTGGTGGCATAGTTTGATGCCATGACTCATCAGTATTCCAACAAGCTTTTTTCATCATCCCTATTGAAATTATTTCAGGCTTTTCAAATTAGTGGGAGGGAAGGCCATATTTGGAACCTCATTTGCAGTTTCCCCCTCACTTTTAAAAGTCAACAATGTGCTGCTTTTTCCATCAGCTGTTTGTAATTCTGGTGTAAGACAGCGCCCCCCCACCCCCCACCCCAGGTCTGCTGTATCTGGATTGGTGTTGCCTGATCTGCCAAACTGCCAGGCTCTGTTGTGTGGTGTTCTCAATTACCAAGTCTTTCCTGGGAGGCCCAATTTGGTCAGCTGGCCCACTTCCGCAGGTGGCATTACCAACACCACATGGGAACTGCAGCCTGGGAAAGTGGTAGAAACCTATTGCACAGTGGGAAGAAGCATGCTTGTTGTATTTTATATTGTACACATTAATATTTTGGAGGTTTTAATATTTAAACTTTTGAAAACACTTAAAACATTTAAAAACAAAGCAAAATCATTGATAATGTTTCTTGAGTGTGTCGTAAAGCAATGCAAGCCTTTTATTAAAAGTTACAATGGAATCTTTGAATAGGGTTTTTCTGACAAAGAGAGCACAGAATAATTAATTACTCAGGGTTCCTGCCTCAAAGCCTCTAGGCCTCCTTTACTGTCCGGAACTCTTAGTAAGTGGAAAAATTTCTCAAGCATGGTGAGCCCTGACATGGGCAGGACAACAAAAGATCTGTCTCCCTTTCTAGAAGAAACCCCAGGGATTGCAGCTGCCCCCCCATTATCCTTGGGGGCTAAACCCTGGATGCCCTAGGGTAGGGGACTGGTTTAATGAGTCTTCTTGCCAAAGCTTACTTTCTTGATCCTACTGCTAAAATCTAATCTCTTCCTCCAATGGATCTACTTTCCAAAATGAGCATACTAGTATCTGGACAAACCATTTCTTCTGTTTTTTGTTTTTTTTTTTTTAATTTATTTTTTTGATTCAGAGTCTCACTCTGTCACCTGGACTGGGGTGCGGTGGCACGATCTTGGCTCAGTGCAGCCTTGAACTCCTGAACTCAAGTGATCCTCCCACTTCGGCTAGGAGTACAGGTGTGTGCCACTATACCTGGCTAATTTTATTATTATTTTTTGTAGAGACGAAGTCTTGCTATGTTGCCCAGGCTCGTCTTGCACTCCTGAGCTCAGGTGATCCTGTTGCCTCAGCTTCCCAAATTGCTGGGATTACAGGCATGAACCACTGCGCCCGGCTCGCAGTTTCATGGGGGGAGTAAGCCCTTCCATCAAAGTGTGCCAAAGCCGTAGGATGAGCAAGTGGGAAAAACTGAAACCTTTTCAGGGTCTTTGCCAGACACCTTCCACAGAGGCTGCTGTTGAACCATCCTTTCCAGTTACATAATGGTAAAAAATTATTACTTAGAATGTCTTAAAAATTGTCATCAAGATTTGAACATTTGCTGTATCCCTGGATCAGTACTAAATGCTATACCTTCATCTTAAAAAAATTCTTAAGGTGGGTACCACTGTTACTTTCACTTTCCAGATGAGAACACTTAAGACTTACAGCGGTTAAACAGCTCATCTAAAGTCACTTGGCTAGTAAGTAACAGAATGGAGATTTGAACCCAAGTTTATTCTGTTTTAGATCTTGGACTCTTTAAAGTTATTTAGTTACACAAATAAGGCAGGGTTGCCTTCTGAGGAAAGAAGAAAAGCTAGAATATATATATATATATATATATATATATATATATATATATTTTTTTTTTTTTTTCCATTTAGAGGGCTACGGAAGAAGCAAGGGCTAATATTCCAGAGAAGTGAGACCTACATTTGGTACCAACTTTTCCCCTTCAAGGGACTAGCTAATTCAAGATCAGTGACTGAGAAGCTAAGCAGAATTTTAGAGGGAACAAAAACTAGGGCTTGGGATCCAAGTAGACATGACCCTGGAAAACACTCTAGGCTTTCTATTGGGACCCAAAGTATTACTCCTTGAATAAAGGTGAACTGACTATTGGCCTGTCCCCACAAAGACTGAAGTCCAGCTTCAAATCTAGTGGACAGCCAGACACAAAAATAAATGGCCTCTGAAGGAAGAGAATAATATCTCAGTTTCTCACATTTTCTGTATAAGTTTTTCAAAGTTCTGTAAAAAATAACTAGGAATGAACAACAGAAACAGACCTCCAGGAAATTCATATTATCTGAATTATCTGACTGGGACCTTACAATAACTATGATTAAAATATTCAAGAATTAGATGACAAATTGGAGACATTTTGGCAGAGAATTGGAGACTATAAAAAAATTCTAGAATTGAAAAGTAACATAACTGGATTTAAGAAGTTAGTAGATGGCTTTGATAGATACAACTTAAGAAACAGGTAGTGAACTGGAAAACAAGAAAATATCCAGGCCGGTGCTAGGGGAGAGGATAGGCAGACACAATATTTGAAGAGTTAATGGCTAAAGATTGTCCCAAATTGTAAAGATGTCAAGCCACATGGGTATGAAATGCTGTATGAACCTCTAAGCAGGATAAATTAACAAAAAAATTACACCTAGCTGCTTCATAGAAAAACTGCTGGGAAACAAAGACAACTTTTAACCCTTTTCCCATTTAGAAAAAAAGAAATGCAGTTTGCACCATGTTCATTTAATTTTACATGAACACACTTCTTTGAGGCTGAAACAAATCTGACTGGCTTTCAATGTGAAAATAAAATACAAAAACTGTTCTTGGAGTTATTTCTAAATAGAATTGTCTCTAACGGTAATTACTTAAACAAAAGAGAGAGAATTACAAAATGTTAATTTCTCTCTCTTTTTAAATCCTTGGATAAATGCAGCCACTGGCAAGTATCCTTGGGTTAAACAGGAAAGGGTTAACTGTAGCCAGAGGAAACTATATTCTACATTCAAAGGAGCAACAATAAGCCTGATAGGGAATTTCTCAGCAAAAGTAATTACAGTCAATAAAATGATATTTTCCGATCTGGGCCGGTTCACCCCTCTGTAGGCAACCTGGAGGTTCCCTGCTCCTGGGAGGTCACCATAATGAAGCTGAACTTAGTGCAGACACCCAATATATAGCACAGTACAGCCCAGAACTCCTGGACTCAAGCGATTCTCCAGCCTCAGCCTCCCAAGTAGCTAGGACTATAGGCATGCCACCACTGTGCCCGGCAAATTATATTTTCAAAGTTTAAAGAAATAGTCAGCATAGGGGACCGTATAAAGCAAATATATATATATATATATATTTTTTGAGTTGGAGTTTAACTCTGTCACCCAGACTGGAGTGCAGTGGCCGCTCCCGGCCACCGCAGCCTCGACCTGTTGGGCTCCGGCGATCCTTCCGCCTCAGCCTTCTGATTAGCTGGAATTACAGGCATGCGTTACCACGCCCGGCTGATTTTTTGATTTATTGTAGAGATGAGGTCTCGCTGCCCAGGCGGGTCTCGAACCCGCGGGCTCAGGCAATCCACTCAGCTTCCCAAAGGCGCGGGATTACAAGCTGAGACACCGAGCCCAGCTGCAAAAATATTTTTCAAAAGACATTTCCAGACCAATGAAAACAGAATTTGCTACCATTGGAAAGTACTAAAAGTACTAAAGGAGAGTACTTAAGAGTTTTCTCTGAGCAGAAGGAAAATTATCACAGACCCCCAGCTTGAAAGTGTAGAAAGGAACTGAAAAGCAATGGAGAGGGTAAAAATGTGTGTTAACCTAAATTAATATTGTTATACTTTATGGGGTCTTAAATATATAAAGAACTGAAATACATGACCAAAAAAGCACATCAGTCTGGAGGGAGGTAAATGGAATGAAAGTATTCTGAAATCCTTGAATTGTCTTGGAAATGGAAATGGTGAAGGCACTGATTTTTATTAGAAATTACTAAATCAGGGGTGCATGTTTTAATTTCTATGGTATTTTCTCAAAGAGTAAAAGAATGTAAAACTAACAAGGAAATAGAAGGTGAATAAAAAATAATAAAGTAATCCAGCAAGAAAGGAGAAAATGGGGCACAGAAGAGATAGAAACAAATAGAAAACAAACAGGAGGAAGATTTAAACCCAAATGCAACAATATCTACAAACAAGCATACATGGACTAAACATTCCAACTTAAAGACAATAGATTGGAGTGTTTATTTTTTTTAAAGAATAAAACCTAATTCTCTGAGACTTAAAACAACACACCTTAGGTATAAGGATACAGAAAGGTTGAAAGTTAAGGGTGAAAAAGATTGATCATGCAGATATTAACCAAAGGGAAGCTGGTGTATTTAGGATGCAAAGTAGATTTTTGGTTGGGCAGCACTAGAATGAGAAAGATATTTATGATGATAAGAAGTTCACTTTACTAAGGATAGGCAGCTTGCTGGGGCATTTGAGTTGTCTGTGAAGCTACTCAGGATAGGCTGCCCATGGCCCTGTATCACCTTGAGGGATGACCCAGACAGCAAACTCTGACTTGGAGCAGGTTGAAGAGAAGCCAGACTCAAAGGAAGTATTTGAAGATTGTGTGTGTGTGTTTAGGGGAAAACATGAGGGGTGGAGAGTACTAGTCAAAAGGACAGGAAGTGTAACATTTTTTCTTGTAAGTCAAATAAATGCTGGCTCTGAGTCTCTCCCCGCCCCCTTCTTTTTTTGGGCCAAGATCACTAAGAAATGTTAATGAGACCACACTTATGAAATGCTTCCTGTTCTAAGTACTCTGAAGGTATTAATTTATTAGTCCTCACAACAGCCCTAGGAGATAGGCATCATCACCATTTCTGTTTTATTTTACAGAGGGAAACACCAGCAGCCTGCAGAGCTGGTATGCAAAATAAGGCAATCGGATGCCCGAGAGTCCCTTCTTCTAACCACTGAGCTGCCTCCAGGTTTTATAGTTTGTCCCACTCTGTGGATAAACGTTGTCATACCTCATGAAATGTCCCCACTCAATTTTGGTGGCTCCAGGTTGTCATGGAAATTCTCTGTATACAAGAGGGTAGAGAAAGGGATGACAGACAGCACATGTTTACAGTGACTTACTGTGAACGCAGTACTCATCTAGGTACTTTTGGCGATGTAAAAAATAGTGTTAACACCATCTTAAATATGAGGAAACTAAGGTTCAGGGACCATCAGAGGTTGAACAAGGCACATTGGTAAGAGCAGGGCAGGGATTCATCCAATGCCTCCTCATAATAAGCCACACTGGATTGTCACACCATGAAATTAGAGTGATCTTATGAAATCTTGGCATATTGCTTCTCCAGGGTCAAGTTCAGCTCCATTTGTTGTTGTTCCCCCTACAGCTGTGACGAGCGGCAGGACGGGGACGGCTGCACTTGACTAGTTCTAGCACTAGATGGTGCTGTAACACCACCCATCTCTACTGCTGTGGCCCTTGGAGGATGGCTACTTCTGCGCTCGCGGGCGCTGGCGGGGAAGGTGCTGCCTTCCCAGAGCATGAAAAAGCATGGAAGAGAGGACGCTCTCTTGGCCCCGATATTCTGGGCCCAGATGTCCAACTTTGGCGAGGCTCGAGAGTGTAACCTCCAGTCGGCTCCAGGACGTGCATTACTGGTGGCCTTTTTCAGGACAACCGTAAACTCCCGGTTCCACGGAGCCCTGGCAGGTGAACTTGACCCACCCTCACCCACCTCAGAGGCTCCTGCGAACGGGGCGAGGTAGCTCGTCCTGTAGGAGCTCGACACCATGGTAGATACTCAAGAGACTGTCGATTTAAGAGCCGGGTTCGTCTGTCATCCCAGTGGGGCACAGTCCTGTCCCTGGGGAGCCACTTGCAGAATTGTCTGACATGAGAACCCGTGACAAGGCTGCTCTTTGACGGCCTGAAGGACCGTCTTTAATTAAACTGTTTTGGGGAGGTGGTCATAAACTCAATAGGGTCCAAGTGACTTACTCTGATTCTTCAGAAGTGTCAAGGTCATGGCAGACAAAGACTGAAGAACTGCCCCGATTGGAGGAGACAAGGAGCTATGACAATAAATGCACTGTGGGGTCCTGGACCAGAAAAAGGAGCTCAGTGGGATACTTGGTGACATTTGAATATAGTCTTCAGATTAGTCAATGGTATTACTTCGATGCTAATGTCCTGGTTTTGATCATTGTACTATGGGTATGCTAAATGTTACTATTTGGGGAAACTGGGTGAAGGGGATATGGGAATTCTTTGTACTATTTTCGCAACTTTTTCTTGGTCTAGTTTGTAATTATTTTAAAATCGAAAGTTAAATAATAAAAAAGTATACAAAAGCGTTCTTCTTATTATGGAATATTTCAAACATACAGAAAAATATAGATAATAAGGCTGAAGACTTGTACAGATGACTCAGGTGCTGTTGTGGGTGCCAGACAGAGAAATGAAGTGGTTTCTGCAAGAGTCAAGCATTGCCTTACTATGTGTCCAGAGCTGGCACCTGCTGGTTGAATCAGACCATTATTTTTCAAGCAAGGACTATTAAACAACTTTTTTTTCTTGAGTTGGGGTCTCGTTACCCAGGCAACAGTGCAGTGGCATGATCAGGGCTTACCACAGCCTCCAGCTCCTGGACTCAGTTGATCTTATCAC
This sequence comes from Carlito syrichta, assembly GCF_000164805.1. Classification (NCBI taxonomy): domain Eukaryota; kingdom Metazoa; phylum Chordata; class Mammalia; order Primates; family Tarsiidae; genus Carlito; species Carlito syrichta. The sequence goes on from NW_007247104.1 coordinate 486,897, forward strand.
CTCTGCCTCCAGAATAGCTGGGACTATAGGTGTGTGCCACCATCTTCAGTCTCCCCAAAGTGCTGTTATTGCAGGTATGAGCTACTGTGTCCAGCCCTATTTAAATTTTTGACAGCTTCCACTTTAGAACAAATTAGCAGAAAATTCACCCCTAAGGCCAGTATTTGCTTAATAAGATAGCACCTTATTCTATCTCTTATACCCTACTTTGCAACCAGTTCTCTTGGGGAGAGCCCCCCCCAGACCTCATCTTTTATTACAGGGATTTAATCACTACTGCCTAAAACTAGAACATATAGATAAAGATGACACCAGTTGCTTAATATTTCTTTTGATGTTTTTTGTTAACTTGTTTAACTTTCTAAAAATAAACTTTTAACTTTAGAACAGTTTCAGAGTTTCAGAAAAATTGCAAAACTAGTACAGAGGGTTCCCATATACTCTGCACCCAGTATCCCCTGTGGTTATTAAATTGCATTAGTGTGGTACATTTGTTGCAATTAGTGAGCCAATACTGATGGTTAACTGAAGTCCACACTTCATTCTGATTTCCTTAGTCTTTAACGTTCCTTCTCTGCTACAGAATCCCTTCCAAGTTACCACATTATATTTCGTTGTCATTTCTACTTAGGCTACTCTAGGCTGGGACAGTTTCTCAGACTTTTTTTGCTTTTGATGACCTATCACCGAAAAACCAACTCTAAATGGATCAAAGACCTAAACGTAAAATCTCAAATCATAAGAATCTTAGAAAACACAGGTGACACCCTATAGACATTGGAATAGGCAATTCCTGATCATAACCCCAAAAACCTATGCCATAAGAGATAGGATAGACAAGTGGGGCCTCATCAAACTAGAATGATTTTGCAAAGCAAAAGAAATCATCAAGAGAGAGGGGAGACAGCCTACAGAATGAGAAAAAATATTTGCCAACTGTATATATGACAAAGACCTAACATGCAGGATCTACAAGGAACTCAAACAAGTCAAAGGAAAGAACTAGCCGCGTTAAAAAGTAGGCAAAATACCTGAATAGACACTTATCAAAAGAAGACATATGAACAGCCAACAGAAATGCTCAGCTTCACTAATCATCAGAGAAATGCAAATCAAAATTCACACTGAGATACTACTTAACTCCAGTTAGGATGCCTATCATTAATAGTTCAAAAAACAACAGATGCTAGTGAGGATGCAGAGAAAAGGGAGTGTAAATTAGTATAACCTCTGTGGAAAACAGCTTGGCAATCTTTAAAAGATCTAGAAATTGACCTTCCATATGACCCAGCAATCCCTCTTCTGGGAATATTCTCAGAGTAACTCAAATCATTCTACAAAAAAGATAGCTGCTCACTATTCATAATAGTAAAAACATGAAACCAACCATGCTGCCCATCAAAAGTGGACTGGATAAAAGAAATGTGGTACATATACATAATGGAACATTATGCAGCCATAAAGAAGGACAAAATTATGGATTTCGTAGCAACTTGCATAGATTTAGAATCTATCATCTTCAGTGGTCTATCACAGAAACAAAGACTGAGTGCTACATGTTCTCACTCATAAACAGACTCTGAACATTTACCGTAATACTACACAAGAAAGGGATTGGCAGTAGTGAGACACTGCTAGGGGAAGGGGGGCACATAACATCACTAAAGGTACCTGATCCTAATCCAGGTGAAGTGAGGACGAGTTGGAGGCCTAAACTTCAACTGTACCTATACCTAATCCTGATTTCTACCCCATTTCTTTAAAATAAAATAAAAATTTAAAAGGTATTATTCTTCTCTTGCACAGATTTGTGCTTCCTAGTTACTTTTTTTTTTTTTTTTGAGTTGGAGTCTTAGTCTGTCACCCAGACTGGAGTGCAGTGGCCATTCCCGGCCACCGAAACCTCGACCTGCTGGGCTCTGGCGATCCTTCCGCCTCAGCCTTCCAAGTAGCAGGAATTACAGGCGCGCGCTACCACGCCTGGCTGATTTTTTGATTTATTGTAGAGATGAGGTTTCACCTGCCCGGGCGGGTCTCGAACCCATGGGTTCAGGCAATCCACTCACCTCAGCCTCCCAAAGGCGTGGGATTACAGCCTGAGCCACCGAGCCCGGCCCTAGTTACTTTTTTAAAGTATAAAGCAAAGCAAAGGAGTGGTTAACAAAAAAGGCAGGAATGGCTTGTTTATCTCTTGGAGAAAAGGGCACTATGGCAGAGGCAAGGTATGATGGACAATGTTGTTTGAGTATAGGGAAGGCCACATATGCCAATCTCCTTTATGGTTGAGTTGAGACCATGTGGCAGTTCTCACCAAAGAAGGCAGAGATGCGTTCCTCCTTGAAAAAAGCAATGGAAAGCAGATGTGGGTCCTCTGTGCCCTCTCTTATTTATCCCAGTTGACTAGAAGCAACACTTGAAGGTGTTAAAATTATAAGATGCATGCCATCCAGCATCTTACATTACTGTTGGAGGCATAAAGGAGAGCTCCTTGGCATGCATGGACTGTGATGTGAGCAAGATAGAGATGTGTGTGTGTGTGTGTATGCTTTAAATCAATGAGATTTTGAGATCTGCCTGTAGATGCTACAATATACTAAAACAGACACACAAGGGGCATCTAAGGTACTTGTAATATTCTATTAAACAGGGTGATGAGTACATGGCTATTAATTTATTATTGTTCTTTAGACTGCATTTATTTATTTATTTATTTATTTTTTTGAGTTGGAGTCTCACTCTGTCGCCCAGACTGGAGTGCAGTGGCTGCTCCCAGCCACCGCAGCCTCGACCTGCTGGGCTCTGGCGATCCTTCTGCCTTAGCCTTCCAAGCAGCCGGAAATATAGGCATGCGCTACCGCGCCCGGCTGATTTTTTGATTTATTGTAGAGATGAGGTCTCGCTGCCCAGGTAGGGGTCTCAAACCCGCGAGCTCAGGCAATCCACTCACCTTGGCCTCCCAAAGGCGCGGGATTACAGGCTGAGCCACCGAGCATGGCTTGCATTTATTTTATAGACTTTTCTATATATACTATACATTTCACAATGAACACTTAAAGTCATTCTTCTAGGTACATCATGACTGCCTAAAACTGAAAGCTAATTGGTCTTTTCACCTTGGTCCAGCCCACAGTGGATGTGGGGGCATAAATTGGAGCAGTGTTTTGGGAAAGCTATTTCACAGTGTATTTCAAGATTCTAAATATTATTCTTTGATCTAGTAGTTCCACTTTGAAGAGTTGAATCTAAGGAGATAATCCCAAATATTGGAAAAGGTTTATGCAGGAAGATGCTCATTGCCGCATCATTAAGAGTAATGAAAAGTGAGAAAAAGAGCATGGTTTGTTAGAGTGCATCCACTTGGTGGAATGCTGTGCAACTTTTCTAAATGATGGTTGAGACAATATTAAGATATGACTTCAAAAATGCATATGACAGACTAGATGAACAAGAACAGAGTTGTCTCATGGGTGATTATAGCTGTGCAATAGATTTATAAAACAAAAACTCTGTGCCTGACATCTGCCAAGTCCATCCTATGTCTAACTGTTCTTTAGACCATTACTTCAGAAAACAATAATAATTTAGGCATATTCCAATGTATACACCTTATGTTAATAAGGAAAAATTCAAACATGTTTGAAGTTACACCTGAGATCCTTTTCTTCTTCTGGATTGGTTTTTTCCAATTCAAACACAGACTTAATAAGTCTGAGTTGATTCTGCAATACAGTTGGGTCAACTGAACACACATGTATGAGGACGGAGGCGGGAAGAATGAAAAAGAGAGACATCTGAGGGGAGCGGGGCAAGGTTCATTATGGCCCAGTGGTTAGACTTGTAATAGATGGCAGTGGCCAGCTATTTGTCCAGTGAGGAGTAAATAACTTCTAAAGTTCCTCTTTGTGTTTATGATTCTGCATTTCAACATCTGAAAAGAAACACAAGATGTTCAATTGTTATGATGTTTCTGCCCAGGGCTTTCTAGTAATCAAGGTTTTCTTATGAAGATAGAGGACTGATGGGTGAAGAAATCAGTTTCTAAGAAGGTAGTTAGGTGTACCTTCCCTAGACTCTCCCCTGCCCTACTGAAAGACCAAACCAACCTTCCTTATCCTGGTAAGTTCGAGCCTTCACTGTCCATTGTTTACTCTCCTCAGTGAAGCCGTCATGTTTTAAAGCAGGAAGACATTTTACCACTTCTCAGGGGTCTTTAATTGCCTTAACGACGACTTCTTTTTGGAATGCTGTCAGGGCAATGGAATCTCAGATCACAGACACAGATAGGATGGACAAAGAAAGAAAGATAAACGAAGGATGTAAAAATGTCCATAATGAACTCACGTATCGTGAGGAAACCTCTAATCTAATGAGAATGGATTTTGTTGAGAAGATTGTACACCAACAATTAATTATTCATGGCAGAGACATCATTAAGATTTCATTTTGTTTAAAGGCCTCTAAGTGACTTAGAAAATTGGGTTAAGTTGGAGAAGAATTTCAAGAAAGAGACAAGGGAAAGCTTTTCGTTATATTGACTTTTTTTCTAATATTTACCAGATAGATATTATGACTTAGCACATAAATTATACTCCAACTAAAAATCTCCAATGATTTGTCTGGGCAAGAGTCTCCACATGGGTGGATTGAAGACCAGTGTGGTCAGATGAATGAAGATTGACAGAGATTTGTGAAGAGAGTAAGAGGTTTATTCCAGAATTCCATAATAATTCAATTTGACTGTTTGGTTAGAAGCGTGAGGAGTCTCCTTGAAATAACAATGGAATTTGTGCAACCTGTGACATTTTGCACTTGAGAATCCTTTCCCAGAGCCCTATGAGGTGTGAGTACTTGTTTGCTCACAGTAAGTATAGGGTAAGTCATGTTTTACAAAAAAAACTCTAGAGACGGGGAGTATTGCCTGTTTATCTTAAAGGCAAACATCAGAAATCAGTATCAGGTTGAGATTTCAAAGTGCAATTGATTCAAAACATAAAGTTAGAGATCCAGGGGAAATATATAGAGGGGCATTGTTTGTAGGATCAATTTCGATGGGCAGTTCATTCGGGGGTCTGGTCTAGGTTTGTATCCCAACCACCCAGGACAGTACCTGGCAGGTGCTCACAAAGTTGTTGAGAAACTTTCAGGTTGAAATAATAAATCAGGGCATGTCTGTGGGGTGAAGATCACACGAACTAGGAATCAGAAGGAGAGGAGGGTTGGTAAAAGGAGACTCTCGTCCCTATTTGGGTACTAAGTAGTCTTGTGACATCTTTAGGATAACAGAATATTAGGGTTGGCACTCTAGGCTGTGGGCTGGCATGGGGGAGAAGAAAGTGCTTGCTTCAGATGTGGAGACCGAAGACCTGAGATGGAGCTTTGAGCTGTGTGCTGGGCCAACAACTCCAGCAGCAACAATAGCCTCCGTATTCAGTGATCTGTGCCCCAAAGAACTATACATTGTCCTAGGAGGGAAAGAGTCAATAAACAACAGTGCAACATATAAATAAATTATCTCAATAGTAGAAGGTGAGTTGCTACAGAAAAAATAGGGCTGTGCCTAATAGAATTTTATTTACAAAAATCTGCTTTAACATTTTTCAGAAAATGGTCTCAATGAAAAACAGGGTAGTCCCTTATCCTTATATATATATTTCCAGTGTCAAAATTTCCTAACCATTGCTTAACTAAGGGTGATATCAAGTTAAAATTACAGCTTTTATACAATAGTGACTCTTATTTTCCACAGCAGAGAAAGCCTCCCAGCAGTTCCCTCATTTTATTTATTAATTTGTGTATATTTATATTTTTAATTTTTTTCAAACCCTTGTGTCGAGGGCTGGCTTTCAGCAGATTGCAACAAGGAAGCTGCTCTGCTATGGACGAAACCCCAACCCAGAAGCAGGTCATCTATGAATGGTTTAGCACCAGGTTCCCCTCGAATGTGTGGCGCGTGTCAGGTGAGGAGTTCCTTCATTTTAATATCATACCTAACCACATGTGTATGTGTACTTTATCTCAGCCTCTCTGTACCTCTGTGTTACACAGAGACGAGATAGCATATTGTTTTCTTAGCTTGACACATACCACAGCCAGAAATTCCAGGACAGAGTTTACACATTTTTTTTTTTTTTTTGAGTTGGAGTCTCACTCTGTCACCCAGACTGGAGTGCAGTGGCCGCTCCCAGCCACTGCAGCCTTGACCTGCTGGGCTCCGGTGATCCTTCCGCCTCAGCCTTCCAAGTAGGCGTAATTACAGGCATGCGCTACCACGCCCGGCTGATTTTTTGATTTATTGTAGAAAGGAGGTTTCGCTGCCCAGGCGGGTCTCGAACCCACGGGCTCAGGCAATTCACTCACCTCAGCCTCCCAAAGGCACGGGATTACAGGCTGAGCCACTGAGCCCGGCCAGTTTACACATTTTAGAGTTAAATGTTTAGGCCTTGAGAGCGGGACTCAAATACTTTGCTTTCAACACTGCTTCCTTCAAGGGGGTGAGAAAGAGATGTCTCGCTTGTGAGGCTGGTTCCAGCGCCCTGGCCCTGGTGACACATAAGCTCTGGAACAAAGCAGAGGCTGGGGCAGAAGGAAATGGATCTTCTGTCAGTTTAACTTGAGGCCCAATGCAGAGAATTTGTTTTCAGGCCAGGCAGATGCATTTAAGGGTATGGGAAGGGGGACTGGTGTTTGGGATTGAGTCTTAGGATGGTTCCCTCATGACCTGATTTCTGTCAACTTCCTGGTACATCGTGGCTTGTTGCCTCTTAAGTTTCAAGAATTTCAGGATTCTGGCACCTGGTAATGGTTTACAATAAAGACCTGGGCTTTTGTTTTCTTGTTCTTTCACTGGGAACAACTGGATTTGCCTTACCCTTTGTCCCACCCCGCCCTTCCCATCTCCCTCACCCTTTCTCAAACGCAGCCTTGCTTCAACTGGCCACACAGCTGAGGACTGGAATTAGTCCTCAGGGCTGCACGGAGAATCTTAGCAAGCCCTTAATGAGGTGCCTGGATGTAATAGGCAAGAACTGCTCTGGACTATTCAGGAGGCAAGAAATGTTCCAGTTCCTTATTAAAGAATTACAAATGATGAAAATTCCAACAATGGTCACGAAACTCCAAAAACCTTGACGTCAATCTGGAGTCCTTGCCTTCATCTCTCACCCCCTCTTGACACCCGTGGAAATCTCATGCTGGCTTTAACCTCAGAATATGCCTGGAATCTGCCCACTTCTCACAACCCCCTGCCATCAGCCTGGACTGAAGTCCCTGTTCTCTCTTCTCCCGGGTTGCTTCAGTCACTTCTTACCTGATTTTCCCACTTTGACAAAACCATTAGTGCCTGTTTTCACCATGTCAGCTAGTGCTCCATTTGAAATATAACTTAGATCCGGTCTCTCCTCTCCTCAATCCCAGCAGTGGCTCCTGTTCCACACGGAGTAAAAGCCAGAGTCCCCATAAGCACCTCTCCTGGTGCTATCCCCTCAACCCCTCCTCTCCAGCCACCCTGGTCCCTGGCTGTTTCCTGAACACCCCTGAAGGGTCCCATCTCAGGGTCAGCACCTTCCTTAATCTCCCTGGACTTCCCTCCCCACATGCCCCACCCCTACTTTTCTCTAACCCCACCCAAGTCCCCATCATCAACATTTAGCATACTAAATATTTTACTCACCAATAGATTGTTTAGTGCTCAATCTATGGCTCCCCCTGCTAGTAATGTAGCTGGGAAATTCGTCTTATTTGCAGATGTATCGCCTGTGTTTAGGATGGTGCCTGGTACACAGTAGATGCTCAATAAATATTTGCTCAATGAATGAATGAGTATTATGTGGCTCTACCAATTATCTTTGGACTAATTTGGGATCTGGGATTGTAACAGCTCAAGAAAATGGCAAGGACCATCCTGAGGTCATTAGACTTTTCTGGGCACCACATAGCCACTATGGCCTCTTGGGATGAAGCTTAGGTACTGTACCTATTTTTTGACACCATTGCCCGAGTAAGCTCACAGCAGGCTAATCGTGGGGAGAAATTGTAGGGATATTCTCTATTGACTGCTAGCCGGGTCACAGAACTCCTGGTTGATGTTCTCAAAGTATGGGACTTAGGTTCTAGCTTCCTTAGGCTCCCATATGCAGCTGTGTCCATCTAAGATGTGGCTACCTCTAGAGGTCACCTGTAAGAAACCTTCAATGTGGAGAAACCCCCTTTCCCTGGGGGTAGAGAGACACCTTGGCCTCTCCCTCTCAGCCTGGCTGCTGTGAAAATCTCTTGGGGGGACTTAAAAAATACTCTGTCTAGGCCCCACACTAGACCAAATGGAAATAAAATCTCTGAGGATACAGCCTGGGTGAGTAGTATACTTAAAAACTTTCTAGATGATTCTAAATGCACCCTGTGCTCTAGGGCAAAGATCTGATAATGCCTTCCCAGGGGGGAAAAGATAAAAGTCCTTCCCCTCCTCCCAGAGTTATCTAGAGCAGCCAGAAAAGGCAAACAAACAGATGAACAAACAAGGTACTAATTTCTTAACATCTCAGTGTCTAAACTTGCTGTCAGAAAGATGCAGAAGCTATTTTGCTTGCTTCCTTAATTAAATTATTAGGTTGAAATTTTAGATATGAAATTACTGGGCATTTTTGACACTTTTGAGACATTTTGAATGAAATTCACATTTTCACTAGAAGTGAAAAAAAAAGTGCTGTTATTGGAGCCCTTTAAGTTCCGGGAATTTTCAGTTTAAAATCTTTGTCCATTTGTTAGATGAAAAATAACTTCTTATGTGTTCAATAATGTTTATTGAGGGTCTACTATGTGTCTATTACTACACTGAATAGTGTTACTTTAATTGAAAATGTTTCCTTCCTTATAGGAGCATCTTTTTTTTTTTTCATTTTTATTATAAAGATGTGGGGTACAATTCAGGGTTAGGTATACAAACTTTGATCATGCAGTTACCTCTGTTGATGAGGTATGCCCCTCCCTCCCCTAGCAGTTTCCCTCAACTGCCAATCCCCACCCCCCCAACAGTTTCCTATTACTGTCAATCACTTTCTTATAGCATTATAATCGTTCAAGGTCCTCTAATGAGTGAGAACATATGGAACTCTGTTCTTTGTTTCTGTGATAACTCACTGAGTATGATCGACTCCAAATCCATCCAGTTGCTGCAAAGTCCATATATTTGTCCTTCTTTATGGCTGTATAATATTCCATTGTGTATATGTACCACATTTAAAAAAATCTAGTCCAGCTTTGATGGACAACATGGTTAGTTCCATGTTTTTGCTATTGTGAATAGAGCTGCAACAAACATATGAGTGCAGGTATCTTCTTTGTAGAATAATTTGAGTTCCTCTGGGTATATTCCCAATAGGGGAATTGTTGGGTCATATGCTAGGTCAATTTCTCGTTCTTTCAGAAATCACCACACTGTTTTCCAGAGAGGTTGTACAAGTTTGCATTCCCACCAGCAGTGTAGAAGCGTTCCTTTTTCTTTTCATCCTTGCTAGCATCAGTTGTTGTTTGTTTTATTAATGATGGCCATTCTTACAGGGGTTAGGTGGTATATCAAAGTGGCTTTGATTTGCATTTCTCTGATGATGAGTGAGGCTGAGCACTTTTTCATGTGTCTGTTGGCTGCCCACATATTTTCTTCTGAGAAGTGTCTATTCATGTCTTTTGCCCACTTTTTAAAGGGGCTGTTTGTTTTTTTCCCTTTGGTGCATTTGAGTTCCTTGTAGATCCTGGATGTTAGGCCTTTGTCAGATATACAGTTGGTAAATATTTTTTCCCATTCTGTAGGCTGTCTCCCTGCTCTCTTGATGGTTTCCTTTGCATTGCAGAAGCTCGTTAATTTGATGAAGTCCCACTTGTTTATCTTATATCTTAAGGAATTGGCCTTTAGGGTTCTGAATAGGAATTGGTTCCCAGTTCCAATATCCATAAGGGTGTCTCCTGTGTTTTCTAAGATTCTTATACTTTGAGGTTTTACGTTTAGATCTTTGATCCATATAGAGGTGATTTTTGTGTATGGTGATAGGTAGGGGTCCTGTTTCAATCTTCTGCGTGTGCTCAGTCAGTTTTCCCAGCGCCATTTACTGAATAGGTTTTCCTCTCCCCAGTAGTTGTTGTTGGAGGCTTTGTCAAAGATAAGTTGGTTGAGGAATTGAGGCTTTACTTCTGGAATCTCTATCCTGTTCCATTGGTCTATGTGCCTGTTTTTGTACCAATACCAGACTGTTTTGATTACTGTAGCCTTATAGTAGAGTTTGAAGTCTGGAAGTGTGATACCTCCTTCTTTGTTTCTTTTGTTAAGCATTGTTTTGGCTATTCATGGTTGTGTATGTTTCCATATGAATTTCTGTATTGTCATTTCCAGGTCTGAGAAGAATGATGTTGGTAACTTAATGGGTATTACATTGAATCTGTAGATTGCCTTTGGTAGAATGGACATCTTAACAGTGTTGATTCTTTCTATCCATGAGCATGGAATATTTTTCCATTTGTTTGTGTCTTCTTGGATTTCTTTGAGTAGCGTTTTGTAGTTTTCATTGTAAAGGTCTTTCATTCTCTGCCAAGGTATTTCAATTTTTTTGTGGCTATTGTGAATGGGATTGTGCTTTTAATTTGTGTCTCTGCCTGCTTGTTGTTGGTATATAGGAATACAACTGACTTTTGCACATTTATTTTGTACCCTGAGACTTTACCAAAGTCCTTTATCAGTGCAAGCAGGTTTTTAACAGATTCGCTTGGATTTTCAAGGTATAGGATCATATCATCAGCAAAGAGGGATAATTTGACTTCCTCTTTTCCTATTTGGATACCCCTGATTTCCTTGTCTTGTCTAATTGCCTGGGTTAGGACTTCCAAAACAATATAGAACAAGAGGGGTGAGAGTGGGCAACCTTATCTTGTTCCAGTTTTCAGGGAAATGTTTTAGTTTCTGTCCATTTAGCAATATGTTAGCTGTGAGTTTGTTGTAAATGGCACTTACTATTTTTAAGTATTTTCCTGCTATACCTAGGTGTTTGAGAGTTTTGATCAAGAAGCGATGCTGGATTTTATCAAAAGCTTTTTCTGCATCTAAGGAGATAATCATGTGGTTCTTGTTTTTACATCTGTTGATGTATTTAATTACATTTATGGTCTTGCGAATGTTGAACCAGCCCTGCATCCTGGGGATGAAGCCTACTTGGTCATGGTAGATGATTTTTGAGATGTGTTTTTGGATCCATTTTGCTAGAATCTTGTTGAGGATTTTTGCATCTATGTTCATAAGGGATATTGGCCTGTAGGTATCTTTCTTTGTTGCATCTTTACCTAGTTTGAGTATCAGTGTAATGTTAGCTCCGTAAAATGATTTGGGGAAAATTCCATCTTTCACAATTGCCTGGAATACTTTCAATAGGATTGGTATCAGCTCTTCCTTGTATGTTTTGTAGAATTCTGCTGGAAAGTCATCTGGTCCAGGGCTTTTTTTTTGTTGGCAGTTTTCATATGACAGAGTCAATTTCCTGGGTTGTTATTGGTCTATTTAGTGTCTCAATGTCTTCTTGTTTCAACTTGGGTAGGTTGTGTGATGTCAGAAAGTCTTCCATTTCATCTAGGATATCAAGTTTGTTTCCATATAGGTGTACATAGTAATCTCTGATAATCTTCTGTATTTCTTCAGGGGCAGTTGTGATTTGATCTTTTGTATTTCTGATTGTGTTTATTTGGGCTTTTTCTCTTTTTCTTGGTCATTCTGGCTAGGGGCCCATCAATCTTGTTAATTCTTTCAAAGAACCAGCTGTTTGTTTTGTTGATGTTTTCTATGATATTTTTGTCTTCTATGTCCCATATTTGGGCTCTTATTTTTGTGATTTAGATTCTTCTGCTAAAGGTGGTCTTCTCTTTCTAGCTCCCTTAGGTGATTTGTTAGGCTCTCCACTTGTGACCTTTCCATTTTCTTGATGTGTACTCGTAGAGATATAAATCCCCCTCTTAAAACTGATTTCATGGCATCCCAGAGGCTTTGGTAGGATGTTTCTTCATTTTAATTTGTTTCCAGGAATCTTTCAATATCTTGGATTTCAGTGTTGACCCAGTCATTGTTCAGCATCATGCTGTTTAGTGTCCATGTCCTTGCGGGCTTTTGGGGAAATTTTGTTGGTGTTGATATTTATTTTTATTCCACTGTGGTCTGAAAAGGTGCATGGCAAGATTTCAATCTTATGAAATTTGTTTATGTTTGATTTATTGCCAGTGATGTGGTTGATCTTGAAGTATGTTCCATGTGGTGATGAGTAGAATGTATATTCTGTGGTAGTTGGGTGGACTATTCTGTAGGATCAATTAAGTCCATTTGTTTAAGAGTCTCATTGAGGTTCTGGGTCTCCTTGCTGATTTTTTTGTCTTGATGATCTGTCTATTATTGTGAGTGGGGTATTAAAGTCCCCAGCTATAATAGTATTCGAGTCAATCTCTTTTTAAGTTTGCCTAGAAACTCCTTTACAAACATTGGTGCTCCTATGTTAGGTGAATATATGTTTAGGATGGATATTTCTTGTTGATAGATTGAATCTTTTATCATTATATAGTGACCTTCTTCATCTTTTTTGATTTTTGATAGCTTAAAGGGTATTTTGTCTGAGATTAAGTTTACAACTCCAGCTTTCTTTTGTGTTCCATTAGCCTGAAAATTTGTTTCCCATCCTCTTACTTTGAGTCTGTGATTGTCCTTTCTGGTGAGATGAGTCTCTTGGAGAAAATATATTGTTGCCTCATGACATTTTATCCATTTTGCCATTCTATGTCTTTTCAGTGGAGAATTTAGTCCATTCACATTCAGGCTAATTATTGAGATGTGAGGGTTTATCTTTGTCATGATGTTCTTATAAAGTTGTTGTTGTACTTGTTTGTTTGTTGTCTTTCTTTTGGTTTTTTGTGTTGGTTCATATGTGTTTTCAATCTTTTCCCTGTACTCTTGTGAAGAACATTGCTGTTCTTTTTCCCTTTTCTTCTGTGTTTAATACTTTCTTAAGAGTTTCTTGTAGGGGTGGTCTGGAGGCAGCATAAGTTCTTAGGGATTGGATGTCTGGGAAAGACTTTTTTTTTTGAATTGGAGTCTCACTTTGTCGCCCAGACTGGAGTGCAGTGGCCGCTCCCGGCCACCGCAGCCTCAACCTGCTGGGCTCCGGCGATCCTTCTGCCTCAGCCTTCCGAGTAGCCGGAATTACAGGAATGCACTATCACGCCCGGCTGATTTTTTAATTTATTGTAGAGATGAGGTCTCGCTGCCCAGGTGGGTCTCGAACCCGTGGGCTCAGGCAATCCACTCACCTCAGCCTCCCAAAGGCGTGGGATTACAGGCTGAGCCACCAAGCCCAGCTGGGAAAGATTTTAATTCTCCCTCACTGATGAAGCTTAGCTTGGCTGGGTAGGTTATTCTTGATTGAAATTGTTTATCTTTGAGAACTTTGAATATTGGACCCCAAGTTCTCCTAGCCTGAAGTGTTTCTGTAGATAAGTCTGCTGCTATTCTGATTGGTCTTCTCTGGTAGGTTTTTTTCTTTTATACCTACTTTTTTCAGGCAGATTATTATGTGCCTAGGAGTTGGTCTTCTCATTTGTTGTCTTGCTGGGGCTCTCTGAATCTCTTGCTTGAATTTTTGCATCATTGATGACGTGAGGGAGGTTTTCTTGAATAATTTTATGGAATGTTTGTTCCAGGGTGGTCTCTCTGTCTCTCTTTCTGCCTCAGGAAATCCAATTACTCTTAAGTTCATTCTCATGAAGTAATCGTTCATCTCTTGAAGGTTTTGTTCTGTCTTTTAAAGCTTCTTTTTGACGTTTTTGACAGTTTGGTTTAGTTCTATATTTTGGTCTTCAAGTTCTGAGAATCTGTCTTCTGCTTGGCTAATTCTGCTTTCCATGCTTATTAGTTTGTTATTTATTTCAATCACACTATTCTTTACTGCTGTTATCTCAGTTATCAACTCCTTCCTATTTTCCTCTTGTCTCTCCTCCATTCTTTTTATTCTCTCTCTAATGTCTTGATATCTGGGTTTGTAGTAAGTGACCAGTCATCCTGGGGGCTCTTTATTGTTAGCATTCTGAAGTCTGTTTTCTCAATATCTCATCTCCCAGGGGTCTGTATGTGACCTACATTCTTCTTTTGATTTTTCTTCCTTTGTGTAGATTTGCCTCCCCATTTTTTCCTTTTTTCCTTCCCCCCCCCCGTCTTCTTTAAATCTTTTGTTCAGGGGTAGTGGGGTTGCTTTTGCTTCTGTTTGCTCAATCTTCTATTCTTCCTTATGTGAATCCTCTAGCTTTGTTCGATTCTGAAGCTGGACTATAGGTTGGGGGTTATATCTTTTGCAGCTTTGAGATTTATTTGAGGGGGGAGCTGTGATTCAAAATTTATCTGCAGATCCCAGTATCCACTGACAGGTGTATGAATGCTGGATCCCGCTTCCCCCTGCCTTGTAATCTGTTCATGACATGGGGGTATTGGTTTGCTCCCTGAAAGTAAAATGATGTAAGAAAAGGGAAAGAAATGGAATAGGGAGTGGGGGAAGCAGAAGGTGGAGACAGAGGAGAGTAAAAGGGAGAACAGACAAAGGTACCTGCTAATAAATGAAAATAGACCTGAAGACAGATAAGAGTAAGAGAAAACAAAAACAAACAATAAAAACAACAACGACAACAACAAACAACAAACTAGGACGTACAATCATACAGACACACAAGCTGACCAACCTCCTTAAGATGTACTATTCCCTTATACAAGCATGAGGTCTTAGCTCCCAAGTTGGAGGTTGGGCAGAAGTGGGTGGGCGAGGCACTGCAGGTCTCTGCCTGGTCACAGGGCTACAGGTGATCTCAGGTTCTACTGCAGCCAGGTCCAGCTGGGGGAGGTGGAGTGCCCTGTAGGTTGGCATTTCACATGTGACTTGGGTCTCTTTTTCTTTCTTTGTTCTTAGGTCCCAAGCTGGAGGCTGTGCAGAGCTGGATGGAGCGTGTGGGGTAAGCAGGTCTCTGCCTGGTCTGAGTTCCAGCTATTCTCTGGTCCAGCTGTGGTCAGGGGCCAGTCCGGGGAGGTGGAGTGCCAGACTGCCGCGCATTGCTGGTCAGCGTAGTGGTCAGGGTGACTGGGTGCAGGGTGGTGTAGCCGACAAGGGAGCCTGGAACTCAATGGGGAGGGAGCCACGGGCCTCCCTGGGCAGTGGAGGCTTGGGGGAGGACTGGGCGCTGCAGCCAGGGAGGGAGCCTAGAGCTCCGTGGGTGGTGGTGGCTTGGGGCAGGGTGGGGTGCTACAGTCTGGGAGGGGTACCGGAGCTCTGAGAGGCAAACACTGAGGACCTCTGTAGGTGGGTGGCGGTGGCTTGAGGTGGAGCTGGGCACTTCAGCCAGGCAGGGGGCCCGGAGCTCCAAGGGGCGGCCTCGGGGCACTTCAGTCAGGGATGGAGCCCATAGCTTTGAGGGGTGGGTGCCTAGGGCCTCCGCCGGCAGTGGCAGCTTGAATGGGGCTGGGCGCTTCAGCCAGGGAAGGGCCCAGAGCTCCG
>NW_007247104.1:502658-549210 GCF_000164805.1 Carlito syrichta
GGGGCGCTTCAGTCAGGCTTGGAGCCTGTAGCTCTGAGGGGTGGGCGTGGAGGGCCTCCACGGGCAGGAGTGGCAGCTCGAGACGGGGCTGGGTGCTGCAGCCGGGGAGGGGGCCAGTAGTGGCTGGGTGCCGGGCAGAGCAGCGTAGCCAGTGAGGGAACCCAGAGCTCCACAAGGCAGTAGCCCAGGGCCTCTGCAGGCGGCTTGGGGCGGTGTAGCCGGGCAGGGAGCCAGGAGCTCCACGCGGCTGGGGGCCTGGGGCCGCCTGGGGCAGAACAGCGGCGGCGGGAGCCGCAGTAACCGGGTGGTGCGTGGGATGGAGGGCCTTCAAGCCTCGGACCGGTTCGCCTGGTGGGGGGTAGGGGGCGAGGGGGTGGAGCAAGAGTTTATGGGAACTCACAGAGCATCTCACAGTCCCAACGGTACCGTCGCCATCTTTGAGCACCTTTTCATATATCCAGTGGCTAGTTATACTTCTCTTTTGTAAAGCTCACATTGGTTTTGTGAGTGGATGGTGGGAGAGGACTGGGGGCCAAAACAGACCACTGAGAGATCTGCCCAGAGACCATCACCGTGGTGCAGGTGTGAGAAGGGGTTAGGTTTGGGATGTATTTTGGAGGCAGGGCCAATAGGTCTTGCTGATAGATTACACATGGTCTGTGAGAGAAAGTGGGAGATCGAGGGTGACTAAGAGGTTTTCAGGCTTAGCAACGGAGTGAATGGCTGAATCGTCCTCATAAAATCAATAAAACTAAATATCTAGGTTTTTAATAAGAGCATAAGCTTTGAGTAGAAGCACAGCTAAGCATGAACCAACCTGCCCTGTAGCCCACTTCCTTATAGCTGCTTACTGCTTAACAGCAGTAAAAAATGTCACATAGTCCTTGACACAAGGTCCTAACTTCTATAGATAACATTTCTAATGCTAAGAAACCTTGTGTTTTCCATTTTGAGATATCTTCTAGATCCTGCATTTCAATGGGTCCACTGACACCGACCAGCTTGAAGACCCCCTCTGAGGGACTGACTCAGTGCAAGAATACGGTTTCTGCATGCTTATGGTTTCATCCTCCATGTCTAACCAATCAACAAACTCCAGGTCCTCAGCTTCCCACCTGCCAAACTTTCCTTAAAAGCCCCAGTCCAAAACTCCTTGGGGAGTTGGATTTGAGGTTTCCTCCTGTCTCCTCATTTAGCTGCCATGTGATTATTAAACGCTCTGCTGTAACTCCTGCTGTTTTGGTGTATTTTCCTATTACTGTGCAATGGGCAATCAAACCTGGCAGCTCTATTACACGGTGGCTTCATTTTCTGAGGTGAGTAGTGAATAGGGCAAGGGACTGAGGGCCAGTGTCTTGGAGGAGGGGCAGACTGTTGGTGCTCCTCAGCTGGAAGCTCAGAATAGCTGGGGCAGACTTCCGGACCTCCTGCGTTAGAATCTGTGAGAGAAATGTTGTTTTGTGGTAGCCGGCACACCTGGTTCAGGGGATCAATCTTCCCCTTTTAGGTGGGTACTGACCCACAGCAGCAGAGGTCTGTTTTCACAGTCAAAAATGCTGTCTTTCTTTTTTCTTTTCTTTTTTTTTTTTTGAGTGAGTCTCACTCTGTCAACCAGACTGGAGTGCAGGGGCCTCAAACTGCTGGGCTCCACAAGCCTTCCGCCTCAGCCTTCCAAGTAGCTGGAACTACAGGCGTGCACTACCACGCCTAGCTAATTTTTTATTTTATTGAAGAGAAGAGGTCTCACCAAGTTTCCCAGGTGGGTCTCAAACCTGTGGGCTCAGGCAATCCACTTGCCTCGGCCTCCCAAAGTGCTGGGATTACAGACTGAGCCACCGAGCCCGGCAAACACTGTCTTTCATATATACTTTTACTATGATCTTTTCCTAGCTTCTCTGTTTTTTGATTTTTAAAACTGAATCTTGTATCATAGGAATTTTCTAAGTTTAAATATATAAAAATTATACTTTAAGAATATAATATGGCATAATAAAGAAGAATAAAAATTTGCTAATTTCTATATTCTTGGACTTGTATCTTTCCAAATCTTTATAAATATATGTTGCAATGAACATTTTTTATGTATATGTGTGTGTTTATATATTGTTTGCTAAATTAGCCCTTAAGATAGATACATATTCAGGATTTCAATTACTGAATCAGAATATGTGAAAGGTATGAGGCCATTTAGTTGATCTTTTTGTTTTAGTCCTTGAGGCCTCATCTAATCTAGGATCAAGTTCAATCCTTCTTCCACTACTCCAGACTGCTCCCCTTTTTCTCTCGCCCACTGGAACTCCTAATCTCCTGCAACATCCTAATGCTCCTTAATAGAACCACACTTTCTCTCACGACTAGCCAACTCCTACCCCTTTGGAAATCCACCAGGAATTTTAACATGTCTCTTGTACTGCATTGAAGTCACTATTGAGTACATTCAGAATTTTGCTTGGAATCTGGTTGGGAAATAACAGAATAATAATAATATTTGGAAGTGTCATATAACAGAGAAAAAGATGTGGAGAATAAGAGATAATTGAGTGAAGCTTTGTCTTACCACTTACTAACTGAACTATAAAGAGTTCTTAAGCCTTTGGGCATGTGCTTTGAAAATTACCTTGGGTAAGTCATTTATATTTTGAGTGAGCCTCAGGCGCTCAATTGAATGGGTAGAATAGTCACTGTCTCATAGGATTATTGTGAAGGGTTTATGAAAAGGTCTGTGAAATACACCCAGTTTCATATCTGGTGAGCAATAACCTTTATTTTTGTTTGTTTCCCTTCTCTGCTATTTTTTTCTACCTTGCATCTTTTTAGAAACTGTAGTTAAATATTAGAACTCTTTGTCGGCCTAATTTTAGTAAGATAACATTTTCATAAAAAATTAGCTATAGTTTGTTTTTCTCCTTAAATCTAGGAAGCACATTCAAGGGCTGAACACTAAAGCTCTTTTCTTTGAGCCACAGTGAAATAAACCAGAGGTTTACATGTATTACTCTGATAGTGTTGTTTCCTTCACTAATTCAATTACATGACTGCAGGGAAAAAAAAATGCATGATGATACCTGGATGGAAGGAAACTCAGTGGAATATGAAGTTGTTTGAGAAGGTGTGAGTGGTGTGCATTAAGATGCCTGGTTTTCATTTCATTTCTCTTCTGCTTGTAAACACTACAGTATGTAACATGCAACGATGATGGAGCTGGTAGGGGTTGAAACTCCGGCCAGTTGCTTCTAATGCCATTTCCACATTAGGATTACTAATGGATGTGTGGACAGAGTTTCATCTTGTAACCACTGAGCTTTTACAGTTTCTGGAAGAAAACAAAAATGAATCAAAATCATGATGTGTTTCTAATGTCACCTCTGAGAAAAATGATGTCAGCCAAACCTTGTGTCTTTTAGCCAGCCCAACCAGGAGGACAATTGACAAATAAGCACCCAGTGTGCTTTAGCTTAATGGTCTCAATTTTTGGATGCTAAATTCCAGTTCCACTCCAGTTATGCTTGGCTATGGACTTGGGCTCACAGTGTTAGTGCTGCTTTTGCTTCATGTATTTGCGGTTTGAACTTTGTTTCCCCGACTTTGACTCAACCTCTAGCTTTCTTCTTCCTGACTGCTTCCAGTAGACGCAGATCTACTTTTTGTCCAAAGATCAAATACCTATCAGGTTCTGGTTGTGCTACCTTTGTCACTTAAATATGTAGATTTCAATAATAATAATAATAACAACAACAACAACAACATTGATTCCTAAACAGCCTGATTATTGTCATGTGAATGTGCCCTAATTATGCTACGTTTTCCTCCTTGTCTGCAGACTGAGGCCACAGTCTCAAGCCTTCTTTTGAAGTCTGAAGGCCTATCTGTAGGCAGGTAAGTAGGGTCATCATTTGCTTAGCAGTAAGACCAAAATTTTGTGTACCCCCTTGTGGTAGGTAGAATAATAGCCCTCCAAAAATGTCTACATCCTGATCTCCAGAACCTGTGAAAATGTTGTGTTACATAGTAAAGAAGAATTAAGTTTGCAGAAGGAATTAAGTTGCTAATCAGAAGGAACACAGTCCTGCTGGACACCTTGATTCTAGCCTAGGAAAACCCATTTCTAATTTTTGGCCCCCAGAACTGTAAGATAATAGATTTGTATTGCTGCACGCTATTGAGTTGGTGGTAATTTTCCACAATAACACTAGGAAATTAATATACCCTCCTAATAATAAATATTCCCCTTCTATTGCATGATGAATTTTTATAATCTAAAAAAATCCATCTTTGAACATGTAAGGTTAAATTACACTTAAAATGACTGCATTACTTGAATATATACTGTTGCTTTTCTAACCAAAACACTGTTTGGGAACCAGAGAAGATCAACTGCTCCTCCTCTCACTGAGATAGATAGAGTCAGTAAGAGGAATTTCCCTGTGATTATAGACAAAACACCTAGGTAGTATCAATGGTCATTTTGCCTTTAAGGAAGAGGAGATGTTTGTATTTATGTATCTCCCACCAAAGAGTCACCCTGCTACTGTACTTGACCCTCTACGTGTGCTTGTGGGGAGAAGTGGTAATGGTGGGAGTGGCCAGGGAAAGCTAAAGGAGGAGCTGACTCAAGACCTCCATCCTTCCATTCATCCAGTAACCTTGGCAAGGTATGCAAAAGCTCCTACCTTGCATATCTGCAGGTGAGCTCAGTCTGCAGAATGGATGCAAGGTAGGATGTGGTGAGCAGGAGACAGAGGGCAAGGGGAGGAGAAAGAGGAAGAAGAAACTATGTGGTCTAATTTCATACTCTTAATCTTTGAACAATTCTAATCTGAAAAATGTTATCAGTCAATATGGGTAAGGGATTTTGCAATTTGTTACCTCATTTTATTTTTCACCTACTTCCTAGAAGAGGGAAGTAAACATTTACAATGTATCTTAGTCTGTTCAGGTTGCTGCAAAAAAATATAACACAGAATAGAGGGAGAGGTCTTTAAAAAAATTTATTTCTCATAGTTCTGGAGACTGGGAAGTTCAAGAATAAGGTGTTGGCAGATTGGGTATCTGGTGAGGGCCCTTTTCTGCCTTCCAGTTGCTTATCTTCTCACTATGTCCTCACATGAAGAAAATCAACTGAGAGAGCTCTCTGGGGGTCCCTCCTATAATGGCACTAATCCCTTTCATAAGGGCTCCACCCTCATGATCTAGTTACCGTTTGAAGGTCCTCATCTCTAAACACCATATGTTTTGGATTTCAACATATGAATTTTGGGGGGACACATTCAATTCATAACACCATGTGACAGGCAGTATTCTAAAATCTTCACAGAAAATCGAAATCATTTAGATACTAGATTTGGGTATGCTGGAAATTAGGAATGAGTATGAAAAAAGTTTCCCTTTAAAACATTGCTTTATGACTCCTGGGATGCAGAAGCCAAGTATCATTTTCTAAAATCAACATATCTTGTCCTGGGGAGAGGTTGCTGGGAGTTATGGCTGTTGCCAGACTGCCTGACCACCACAGCCCCAGGCTAGACACTGGTAACAAGGACTGCAGAGACTGTGCAGTGAGGAAACCAGAGAAAGAGTCCCACTGGTAAAGATGAAACAGGCACCCCACCACCATCCTGAAAACTGGACAGCGAAGTGTTCTGACTTGTTCACCATGGAACAACAGAGCTGTTCTCTGTGACCAGTGGGTTAACTACTCAAGGGTTGATCATGATCCAGAGGGAATATCCCAAAAGCAGAAGCTTTAGAGGGACAGGATGGGTATGAAGCCTCAGGTACCCCACTCCCACCCTGATCCAGTTGTGGGACAAAGGGTGTGACCAGAAAAGGACAAGGAAGACACCCCCCACAAGAGATCAGTGGTGAGTACTGGGCTTACCCAACCCCCTTCTCCCCAGCAGTCCTCTGAATGTCAGACCCACATGGCTGGGGCATGACTGAGAGGTACAATCCCAGGTGGAGCCTGGATGGCTGCTGTGCTAGAAGAACTCAACTCTAGGATAAGCCTGGCTGGGGCGCCCACTGCCAGCACCTGGGGAGGAGAAAATTCTGCTCCTCCCCCTCCAGAGGGCATCCCCCTCCCCTGACCTTATGAGAGTGGGAGGGGAGGACTGATGGCCCACCCACCCCTATTGCCCCCTTCTTCCTGACTGGGCCACGTTCTGGGGTGGTTATGAACCAGCCTGCAGCCCCACAGGAGATAGTGGATGGGCTTATCTCTGAGCAGATGTGAGGAAAAATTACAAAAACTACCACAAGAGGGCCCAGAAATAATTTTTTTCTTTTTCTGTTCTTTTGGTTTATTGTGTGTGTTCAGTTTGCATTCCCTTGCTTTTGTGTTTTGTTTTGTTCTTCTTTTGTTTTTGTTCAGTGTGTTTGAATGTGTAAGTGAGGGTTCTATTTGCATTCCCCCTCCTTTTTTCTTCTTCCTCTTTTGTTTTTTGTTTGTGTGTGTGTTCGATTTTCCTGTTTTTAATTTTTTTGTGTTTTTCTGTTTTCCTTTTGTCTTTTTTTGTTCTTGTTTTTGATTTTCTGTGCTTTACTTTAATCTTTTTATTATTTTTGTCTATTCTATTTCATTATACTTTTTCCTGTTCTCTTCATTACTGCTACTTTAGCTTGGACTCAGGAGATATGCACACATACCCATTACATCATCATACAGAGTGGTGGTGGTGGTAGCCCATACACCAGTCAGTGAGCATGGTAACTTGCAAGTAGTTTCTGAATCCTAACATCCCACCTTCCACCTTATTTGGCCCTCAAAACTACAAGAAACAGCAAAGCTTCAAACCCTCAGCCCTGTTTAAAAATAGAACAAATTTGGAGGCTCTCATGAGGGCAGATTAGAGGGCTGAGCAAATAAAAGAAGTGAAAGCTCTGTTTACTACCACTGAATAATGAAATTAAGGAGAAAAGAAAGAGATCTGTCACAAATGAGGAAAATTCAATGGAAGAACACAGATAATTCCCAGTGTACCAAAGAGGAAACACCAAAAAAATCAGATCTCAGAGCCCAAACAATGCAAATCACCAAGGACTGGCCCCAGAATACAACAGGGATTAGGGAATGGATGGAAAGAGTGAATAAGTCTCAAGAAAGACAAGATGTAACACTGAAAGAACTTGTAACAGAATTTTTTGGCCATATAAAACTTCATCAGTAAATAAATAACAAGATGACGAGCATGGAAAGAAAAATCAATCAAGCAGAAGAAAGAATCTCAGAGCTTGAAGACCAAAACATAGAATTAACTTCATCCATTAAAAATATGGAAAGGAAACTCAGAGAGACATACAAAACCTCCAAGAGATATGTGACTATATCAAGAGGCTGAACTTATGCCTGATCAGTATCCCAGAAGAAGAAAGGGAAATAGAGAAAACTTTGGAACAAGCATTCAGGAGGTTATCCAAGAAAACTTTCCCCATCTCATCAGAGGTGCCACGTCCAAACAAAAGAGATTCAGGGAAACCTGCAAGACATCAAATAAGAAGACCAACCCCCAAACACATTGTAATTCACCTACACAAAATAGGCATAAAAGAAAAAAGTCCTAAAGGCAGCAAGAGAGAAAGGTCAGACTAACTACCGAGGAAGGCCAATCAGAAAAGCAGTAGGCTTATTAGCAGAAACACTACAAGCTAGAAGGGCCTGGAGTCCAATTTTCAAAGTCCTCGCAGATAAACAATTTCAACCAAGAATTTCCTATTTAGCCAAGATCAGCTTCATCAGTGATGGAGAATTAAGATCCTTCCCAGACATCCAATCCCTAAAGATTATGCTGCTTCCAGAAAAACATAGACTCAACACAACACAACTCACAACTGCAAAACTGAAAACACATGCATACGTCAACTCAAAAGTTAAAAGAAAACAAAACAGCCTTATAAGAGCCTCATGATAGAGATAAACTCTCATGTTTCAATAATCAACCTGAACATGAATCGACTAAATGCATCACTGAAAAGACATAGGCCAGGTGCAATGGCTCAGCCTATAATCCTAGAACTTTGGGAAGCTGAGGCAAGAGAATTGCCTGAGCCTGCAGGTTTGAGACCAGCCTGAGTAACTTGGTGAGACCTTGTTGCTACAATAAATCACAAAAACTAGCCAGACATGGTGGCATGCATCTGTAATTCCAGCTACATGGAAGGCTGAGGCAGAAGTATTGCCTAAATCCAGCAGGTGGAGGCTGCGGTGACTGTGAGTGTGCTGCTGCACTCTAGCCTGGGCGACAAAAGTGAGACTCCAACTCAAAAAAAGAAAAAAAAAGATATATAATGGCAAAAAACACAACCCAACAATATACTGCCTCCAGGAAACACGTCTCACTACAAAGGACACCCACAGATTCAAAGTTAGAGGATGAAAAACAAAGTATCAGGCAAATAGAACACAAAAGAAGGTAGGAGTCGATATTTTAATATCAGACAAAGCAACCTTCAAGCTATCAAAAATTAAAAAGATATGGAAGGACATTATTACATAATGATAAAATGTTCAGTCCTCCGACAAGAACTATCCATCCTAAATATACATTCACCCAAAACAAGAGCTTCTGGATTTATAAAGCAACTACTAAGTAAACTAAAAAAGGATATTGATTCTAACACTAACATTACTGGGGACCCGAATACTCCAGTAACAACCCTAGATAGATCATCAAGGCAAAGAGATGTGTGACTATACGAAGAGGCTGAACTTATGTCTGATTGGTATCCCAGAAGAAGAATGGGAAATGGAGAATACCTTGAGACAAATTAATAAGGAGATCCAGAACCTTAACTTGATGCTTGACCAAATGAACTTAATAGATACTGACAGAACACTCCACCCAACAACCACAGAATATATATTCTACTCATCACCACATGGGACATACTCTAAGATTGAATACATTCTTGGCCATAAATCAAGCATAAACAAACTCCATAAGATCGAAATACTACCATGTACCTTCTCAGACCACATGGAATAAAAATAAATACCACCACAAACAAAATCCCCCTAAACACACAAAAACATGGACACTAAACAGCACAATGCTGAACAACTCCTGGGCCAGCACAGAAATCAAAACAGAAACTAAATGATTCTTGGAAACAAATAAAAACAAAGACATATCTTGCCAAAACCTCTGGGATGTCATGAAAATAGTACTAAGAGGGGAATTTATATCTCTACAGACACACATCAACAAAATAGAAAGACCACAAGACAACAGCCTAACAAATCACCTAAGGGAGCTGGAAAGGCAAGACCACCAAAACCCCAACTTCAGCAGAAGAATCTAGATCACCAAAGTAAAAGCCCAAATACAGGACATAGAAGACAGAAATAGAAAAAAATTAATTAAAAAGTTGCTTCTTTGAAAGGATAAACAATATTATGGATGCCTAGCTAGATTGACCAAGGAAAAGAGACAAAAAGCCCATATATACACAATCAGAAATGCAAAAGATCAAGTCACAACTGACCCTGAAGAAGTACAAAAGAGTATTGGTGTTTGCTATGCACACCTGTAACAAATTCAAAAACCTAAATGAAATGGAGGACTTTCTGACATCATACAACCTCCCAAGGTTGAAACAAGAAGAAATTGAGATCCTAAATAGACCAATAACAACCCAGGAAATTGACTCCATCATAGGAAAACAATCTAAAAAAAAGGCCCTTAACCAGCTGATTTTCCAGCAGGATTCTACAAAACATGTAAGGAGGAGCTGATACCAATCCTATTGAAAGTATTCCAGGCAATAGAGATAGATGGAACTCTTCTCAAATCATTTTATGAAGCTTATATAACACTAATACCTAAACCAGGCAAAGACGTAATAAAGAAAGAGAACTAGAGGTCAATATCCTTGATGAACATAGATGCAAAAATTCTCAACAAGATTCTAGCAAATCAGATCCAACAACACATCTTGAAAATTATACACCAAGATCAAGTAGGCTTCATCCCTGGGATACAGGGCTGGTTTAACATCCACAAGACCATAGATGTAATTAAACACATCAACAGGTGTAGAAACAAGAACCACATGATTATATCATTAGATGCAGAAAATGCTTTTGACAAAATCCAGTATCTATTCTTGATAAAACCCTGAATACCTAGGTATAGAGGGAACTTTCCTCAAAATAGTAAAAGCCACTGATGAAAAACCCACAGCTAATATATTGCCAAATGGACAGAAATGGAAGCATTTCCCCTGAAAACCAGAACAAGACAAGGCTGCCCACTTTCACTCCTCCTGTTCAACATAGTGTTGTAAGTTCTAGCTAGAACAATCAGATAACAGAAGGATATCAGGGGTATCCAAATAGAAAAAGAGGAAGTTAAGCTATCCCTCTTTGTGGACAATATGATCCTATACATGGAAAACCCAGGAAATCTGTCAAAAACCTCCTAGCACCCATAAAGGACTTGGGCAAAGTCTCAGGGTACAAAATAAATGTGTAAAAAAAGTCACATTTTTATATATCAACAACAAACAGGCAGAGAACCAAATTAAAGTACAATCCCATTCACAGTAGCTGCACACAAAAATGAAATACCTCGACATCTTCCTAAGCAGAGAAGTGGAAAACCTTTACAATGAAAACTACAAACCACTGCTCAAATAAAAGAAGACATGAACAAAAATATTCCATTCTCATGGATTGGAAGAATCAACATTATTAAGATGTCCAAGGCAATCTACAGATTCAATGCAATATCCATTAAATTACCATCATCATTCTTCTCAGACCTGGAAACAACAACACAGATATTCATATGGAAACAAAAAAGACCACAAATAGCCAAAACAATCCTCAAAAAAGAAACAAAGCAGGAGGTATCATACTCTCAGATTTAAACTTTATTATAAGGCTACAATAATCAAAACAGCCTGGTATTGATACAAGAACAGGCATACAGACCAATGGAATGGGATAGAGCTTTCAGTAGCAAAACCTCAATTTCTCAACCAACTCATTTTCAACAAAGCCTCCACCAACAACCACTGGGGAGAGGAGAACCTTTTCAGTAAATAGTGCTGGGAAAACTGGCTAACCACAAGTAGAAGATTAAAACAAGACCCCTACTTATCACCATACACAAAAATCCAAAACTCCAAATGAATCAAGAACTTAAACATAAAACCTCAAACTATAAGAATCTTAGAAAATGCAGGAGACTCCCTTACAGAAATTGAAACTGGCAACCAGCTTCTGATCAAAACCCTCAAAACCCATGCTACAAGAGATATGACAGACAAATGGAACCTCATCAAACTGAAAAGCTTCTGCAAAGGAAAATAAAGAATCCAGAGTGTGGAGACAACTCACAGAATGGGAAAAAATATTTACCAACTGTATGTCAGACAAAGGCCTAACATCCAGGATCTATAAGGAACTCAAACATGCTGAAAGTAAAAAACAAACAGCCTCATTGAAAAACGGGCAAAAGACATGAATAGGCACTTCTCAAAAGAAGATATATGGGCAGCCAACAGACACATGAAAAAATGCTCAGCCTCACTAATCGTCAGAGAAGTGCAAATCAAAAACACATAGAGATACCACCTAACTCCAGTAAGAATGACCATCATTAACAAAACAAGAAAACAAAAGATGCTGATGAGGATGTGGAGAAAAGGGAATGCTTCTACACTGTTGATAGGAATGCAAACTAATTCAGTCTCTATGGAAAACAGTGGGGCAATTTCTACAAGAACTAGAAATTGACCTTCCATATGATCCAGCAATTCCCTTTCTGGTAATGCACCCGGAGGAACTCAAATCATTCTACAAAAAAGATACCTGCTCATGCATGTTTATTGCAGCATTATTCACAATAGCAAAAACATGGAACCAACCATGCTGCCCATTGAAACTGGACTGGACTTTAAAAATGTGGTATATATACATGATGGAATATTATGCAGCCATAAAGGACAAAATAGTGGACCTCACAGGAACTTGGATGGATTTGGATTCTATCATACTCAGTGATCTATCATAAAAACAAAGAACTGAGTACCACATGTTGTCACTCATAAGTAGATCCTGAACACCTATCATAATATTACAAAAAAGGAATTGGCAGTAGTGGGACACTACTGGTGGGGGAGAAGCATATCATATTAATAAGGGGCCTGATCCTAATCCAGGCAAAGTGAGGTTCTGATGAGAGGCCAAAACTTCACATGTACCTAAATCATTTTTGTACCGCAATCCTGACTTGCACCTCCAACTCTAAAATTAAATTAAATAAAAAATTTAAAAAGTATACATGTAGGGGATAAAATGTGATATTGTGATACATATGTACATTGTTAAATGATTAAGTCAGGCTAATATATTTTTTAAAACCCAAAAGTAAAAAATAAAATATTGCTTTACGAAAAAGAGCCTTGTTATGCAAGTTGAGAGTGTACAGAGCTTTCCCCTAATGACTTATGGGCTGGTCCCAGGATCCCTGGTAGCTTCTGTCAAGGCAGGGTCTTAGGATGCAGTCTTTCCATTCCCATGCAGTTATAACCATCTCCTGTTGAGCCACTTGGAGGGTTCTTCTCGACTCCTTTCAGAAAACTGCAGTGTGGGGAATGAACTTTCCTCTGCTGGAGATATAGATTTGGATGCCAGGGTGTAGACAATATCTAAAGCAACAAGAATGGATGAGATCTTCTAGGGAGAGAGAACAGATAGAGAAATGAAGACTAGGGACCAAGACTTGCAGCATGCAACATTTAAAGTTCAAAGATCAACCCAGGCCAATCCTTTTCAGCCTACTACTTTGAGGACTCTGTAGGGAGCTTTAAAATTCTCTTTCCTAGGCCTTACCCCAGATGGTGAATGCATGTCAAGGTTGTAAAACATTGGCCTTTCTTAGTACAAAGTCTTGGCAAAACCTTCTGTATGACATGACAAAAATCTCTTTTCTTAACCTCTTGACCCAATCTAAAGCTGCAGAAAAACAAAGAGAGAAACCAAGATGGCAACTAGTTCCTAAAGGTATCATCTGGTTGTACTAAAGATGCAGAAGCTATAACTTTGTGCAAATTTTTAGTTAAATTCTTAAATTAAAAGTTTAAATGTAAAAGTGCTTGCTCAAAATATATGGATATTTTAGACTTTTGAGTCAAATTTTCTGATAAAATGCACAATGTTTTCAGAAGTATAAAGAATGTCATTTTTGTGAGCTCGCTCTTGCTAATACTGTGAATTTGCATTTAAAAAGTGTTGCCAATTGGTAGATGAAAAAGTTTTTTTCTTATGCAGTAAGTACTCATTGAATAGTCACTTTGTGCCAAGGACTACATTAAATGTGTTATTTTAATTTCAAAATAGTTGCTTTTTGAGATTGAACATCTTCAATATTACACATACATATCTATTTTCTATTTGTAAAGCTCACTCTGGCTGTGGTGAGAATGATGGGTGGTGGGAGGAGACTGGGGGGTCAAAACAGAGACTGGGTGACATATCCAGAGCCATTGCAGTCATGCAGGTGGCAGCAGCCAAGGGCAGTTGGGCTGGATGTGAGACTTGGGGTAAATGGTGTTTGCTGATGGATGGCATGTGGGTTGTAAGGGAAAGTGGGGAATCAAGTATGACTTTGAGGTTTTCAGGCAGGGCAACTGAGAGGGCGGTGGTGTCATTTCCTGTGGTGGAAAAGACAAGGTGGAGCAGGTTATAGTGGGGAATGGTGCATAAAGATTTCTTTTAAGTGTAGCTGCCTATTAGACAAGTGAGGATTAGGCTGGAGATATAGATTCAGATGCCAGTGTCTAGATAGTATTTAAAGCAAGAAGAATGAATGAGAACTTCTAGGGAGAGACAACAGATAGAGGAATGAAGACTGGGGACCAAGCCTTGGAGCATGTAACATTTAAAGTTCTGGGAGAGGAGACGAGTCTGGCAAAGAAGAGAAAATGAACAACTGGTGAGATAGGAGATCTAGTGAGTTTGATGTCAAGGAAACCTACAGAAAAAGTCTTTCAAGAAGCATCAACTATGTTGATTGCTGATTAGGTATTGAATGAGGTGGGGACAAGGAGTTGATCTTAGCTTTGGCCTTGTTTGATAAGAGCTGTTTTCTGGATGCAGTAGGAACAGAATCGTGATTATAGTGATTAAAGAGGAAATGGAGATGGCGACAAATCTCTTGAGGAATTTTGATTCGAAGGGAACAAATAAATAGAATAAAATGTGTATCTGATCTTGAAATCTAGGAAATATTTGAAAACCTATTTGTAGTCTCATTGGAATTCTCTTCCCTGTGGGGGAAATGGATGATGCTAGAAGAAAAGGGAATAAAATTGCAGGACCTTTCACTTATCAGTGAGAAGTCAAGAGAGAATGGGGTCCAGACCACAAGTGGAAAAAGATTATCTTTGACATATTCAGGGATAGTTCTTACAGCAGTGTAAACAGAATACGGAGTGCAAATGGAGAGCAGCTCATAAATGTAGTGGTAGTAAGATGTGGAAGTCCAACTTGCACTCACATATGATTCCTCCTTTGGGAACTTCTAGTACTTTGTGCAACTTACTCTCTCCATAAGTGATCTGTCCAATAACCTGTCACTCCAGATCCGTGATTTCCACAATACCAGTGCCCTTTTTCCACTTCTCCTTGACTCACAGGGTCATAATGCAGACAATGTTTGTGTCTTTTAAGGAGACTACAGGTAAAGCATGTCCTCCAGTGCCAGCCATGTTTCAGTCAATAAAAAAGAGAAGACAACTTTTAGAGTATGAGTGGAGATTATAGGGGACTTTGCTAATGAGAGATGGTTAATTTGGAAGGATGAAGAGGGTAGGTGATTAGATCCAGTTAGAGGCCCTACAGAGCAGTATGGGATGAGTATCACCTGATTATACTAAGGACCAAAGGAGACAGGATGTGAGACATGATAAGATTGGTCTTGGAAGTCTCTTTGAGGGAAGGAGGATAACAAAATGCAAGCATTAGATTATTTCTCTGCTCAGCATGGTGCAGACCCTCCTCAGTAGCATCTGGGGAGGCAACCCTTAGACCAGTGGTGGCCTCAGAAAAAGATCAGGGTGACTGGTCTTTCCTTCAGATAAAAGTGTCATGGCAGCTGGGAGTGTGCCATCAGGCAAAATCCTTGGGAGTGGTTCTAGGTGCCCTGTTGTAGCAGCTAAGTATCTAGTCCAGGTAGCTGATGTTGCCCTTGAGAATAGGGAATTACTCCTTAGAGCAGATGGCGGGTTCTCCAGGAGCTTTGTGTGGTGCTCTCATGTGTGCTGTATTTATTCCAGTTTGTGTGTTTTCTAATCTGCTTGTAGCTAAGTCTTATGTAATAAGCATTTTTCTATTTGTATATTATTCACAATTATATTTTTATGTTGTGTAATACTGCATGTCATGAAAGTATAAAATTGTGCTATTTTATTTCCTTATTGTTGGATATGAATGCTATTTTCAAATCTTTGCAAATGTATGTTGCAAAGAACATTTCTATGTATATATGTATATTTCATTTATCAAATTAAGTAACTTAGGATAAATTTCTAGGATCTGGATTATTGGATTGCAATAGAAAGGTTTAGAGCCATTTCCATCATCCTTTGGTTTTAATCCTTAGAACATCATATAATGCAGGAACAAACTTAGTTCCACTTTCATGGAAACAGGCCACTCCTCTTTCCTTTATCTATTTTTTAATACAGTTCCTCAATTTCCTTCAACCCACCAACACTCATTTTTAGCACGTTTCCTCTTACCAGCAACTGTCACTCTTTTCCTTTGAAATTCCCTCAGTAGATTAAACAGGTCTCTTGGATTTTTATTGAAGTGGCCATGAAGACAGTCATAAGAATTTGCTGTGGAATCTGGTTAAAACTGTGTGATAACATTTGGAGGCATGATTTTATAGAATAAAAGATTTGAGAGCCAATGAAACCTAAAATTGAATTTTAGCTTCAGCATTTACTATCCCAAAATGCCTTAAAATATATGCAAATGTAGATGTGACATGAAAAATAACTTGAGGAAGTCTTGTATACTCTCTGAGATTAATGTGTTGAACAATAAAATGAATCTAATGATAGTGCTTTCATAGAGTTGATGTGTGAGGTAAAGACAAATGTGAAAATACCTTCTGGCACATGACTTGGTGTGTGATCATTATTATTTTTCTCATTTTTTCCTATATTCTCTGGCTTTTGATCATTTTTGGACCAAATGACTTAATGTAGCTCTTGGTGGTACCATTGCCTATCAGCCAAAACTCCCAAGGAACACATCTGCAGTGGGACAAATGTGTCTGTTACTTACTACAACAAAGGAGACCACACAACATGGGAAACCAGAAAGCATCTCAGGATCTAAACCTATGTTAGGTGTTTTTGACAGTGTTTGAAGAAGCAGTGAACTTTTCCATGTTGGGTACTGTCAGAAAGTAAAATTAAACCTATGCACAGATAACTTAATTTTTATCTAGGAAGTGGGAGAATGGAGAGGAACTCAAGATGTAACTGGCAAAACATCTATGGCCTCTCATGTGAGTTGAGAGAGGAAGGTATTTTATTGCTTTCATAGTTTTTTCAGTATTCTTGTTTTTGTCTGTACTCAGACACAATTTCAGAGAGATCTTACTTATATATCACTATATAATGGTCCCAGGTTGACTCTTAATCTGAACTTGGTGTTTTGTGAAATTATCTTCAGTAGAATATCATGGTCTTGCTGTTAGTTCAAGCTGTCAGCTTACAGAAATTTTTTTTTCCTTCTATTTCTCACTTTTGGCGAAGAGCAAATGAAGTTGGGCCCCAGGACATTAATCCATGATATTTACTGAAATTCTGCCAGTGAGGAGGTTATCTGGAGAACATTATTTGTACTTGGACAAGTCAGTATCTCGTATTCCTTTTGTTGTTGAATTCATTGTTGAGTGATCTGACAAAACAATGGCTATGCATTTAGACTATATACAAAATGCATCAATCCAGTGGATATAGGCAATTAACATCTTAAGACTGAATTAATCTTTGTAATAAGCCGCAAAGTCAGAGAAACAGGTGACTAACCTCAGGTCTAAAAACATGAGCCAGAATCCAGGTAGGTCTGCTTTAGAAATCCAGACCATGCCCCACTCCTTTAGTATAATCACAGACTGTTCCATCTCTCCAACTGTACTTATGTTGGTGACATAAAAAGTGTTGTGTTGATTATAGCATAAATTCCCCTGTAACTAGTAAACTTAACTAGTTTATTTTGGGTCTTCAGATAGAGGTAGCATGTACTTAAGACTAAGTAAGCGGCACAGACCCTATTGAAAAACAACCATTTTTAATGAAAACAAAAACCTCTATTCTAATTTTCCTAATTTTATATATTATTCATGGAACAATTTGCAAAGAAATATTAATGAATCTTCATGACTATTTTTAGGTATACACAGACATATAAATATGAAAATAAACAATAAATGTGAATATTTGAAAATATAATTAACCTATTGATATATTTTATTAAAATGTATATTTTATATTATATTTATCACCTTGATACATGGTAATAATTTTAATAAGCAAATTATATCAATTACTTTATATATGTATAAGTTTTTCTGTAATTATTGTCTAGCCTACCATTTATACTTTTTTTTTTTTGTTAGAGTCTCACTCTGTCGCCCAGACTGGAGTGCAGTGGCCGCTCCCGGCCACCGCAGCCTCGACCTGCTGGGCTCTGGCAATCCTTCCGCCTCAGCCTTCCAAGTAGCCGGAATTACAGGCATGCGCTACCACGCCCCGCTGATTTTTTGATTTATTATAGAGATGAGGTCTCGCTACCCAGGCGGGTCTCGAACCCTCGGGCTCAGGCAATCCACTCACCTCAGCCTCCCAAAGGTGCGGGATTACAGGCTGAGCCACCGAGCCCGGCTCCAATTTATACTATTATATTTCGCCAAACTAACATGCTTTTTTTTCCAAATGCAAGAAAAACTAGAGAACTGTTTAGTCATTTAAAAATTTTAACCAGTTTCAACATATTTAAGGTAGCAAAACAAATGTTTGTAATAAAAAAAGTCATTTGTATGCACTGTTAATTTATACCACATTAAATAAAAAAGTCATTTGTATGCACTGTTAATTTATACCACATTAAGAAATAAGATTAATTAAAATTTCAGTAAGTCTTTTGATTTTTGCTCTTACTTAGGAATTATCTAGGTATCAAAGATTATTTATTAATATTTGTCTAAGGTCTTAAAGTTTTTAAAGGTTATGGTTTTAATTATGATATTAGCTACTATGCTTTCTCTGCAATATTAAAAGGAGTTTTATAAAAGTCAATATTTTAAACCATTGTTACAATTCCATTTAATTTTCATACAGCGATGGTATGCACAAGAGCTTCCCATTACTGTCTACTGTTTTACAGATATGGTCTTTATAAAATACTTAGTACTGTTAGGCATCATTCTGAAAGCTTCACAGCTTAATCAGTTTTATTTTGAAACTATGCTTTTATATATTGTGGCAATTTGGTCTGGATCTGGACAAAAATTCCATTTTGCAATTTCATTTTATGGACAAGTTTTGTTACGTATGCTAAGAGTGTAAGTGAACTGCTTTCAGGAATATTAGAAAAGTATGTTTTGAAGTAAATAATTCATATAAGTTTCTGTCTATTTTTTTAAGCCAATAAATATTTATATTTATATAGGTAAAAGCCAATTTTTAAATTTGTCTTTTAACTATAATACAGCATTGGACAAACAAAGAATATTTAAAGTGAAAAATATTTTCTATTGCTGACATGCACAAACTACTCACATTTTTGTTGATGTTATAATGGACTTGTAATTAAAATTGAAATACAGTTTTTATGCTCTCTAAAGGGCAAAATAAAAATAATTGTCTATATAACATTCTGCAAATAATAAACCATTTACAAAACTCTGAAAATTATAGCTTCATCTAGCAAAAATATAATCTCTTAAGCAGCAGACATTGCATAAACTAATATGAAAAGAGGAGCAATAAAATAATTTGTTTTTCTAAGCTAGCCAGACAAAAGAAAGCTCCAAGTTTTTTGGTATACCTTTGAAAGTTCAATGGTTTGTTTGAAGATTGAATTAATTTTGCAGGCCCTCATTCTGTTTTCAGGCTATGAATTTGTGGGGAGATCTTGATGGTGGGGGCTGTGTTGGAATCCATGTATGACATCTGGAAGAGGGACTGGAGGAAGGGAGGAGGAGGAAAAAGAGGGCTTTTACTATTATCCACAGAGACCTCAGATGCCCTGCACATTGTTCCTTGGATGGAAGGAGGAGCTGGGTGAGCATAGCCTGGCAGCTTAGGCAAGAGCTGAGAGAAGGGGAGAGGCTGGGTGGATCTCTGTCTTTGGACGAGGGAGGCCTACTTGCTGTGAGAAACCAACTTTGCACCAAGCACTCTGGAAAAACTACTTATGGTGGGATGGCGATTAATTTATTTTCCAGTGACTGGTCCTTTCTCCTAACTTCAGCTGTCTCCCCCTCTTGTTCTGGGTCTGGACTTGTCTTCCTCCAAGGAAGCTGTGCAGAGGGCGCCCCATCACCATCCTATAGCCATGGCTCCACTAGGCCACACCCCATCCACATCACAGAGCTGCCCTAAATGTTCTCCCTGGAACCTACTCCAGCACCTGGGAAGCAGCACAGGACATTGGGGCAAAGATAGAGGGCAGGACAGATTTGGTCAAAAATTTCTCGTAATTTCCTACATAAGGGAAAGTCAAAAGGCTAGTGCAATGAACACCCCATATGTACCTGCTAGATTGAAGTTAACATTTTCCTGTATTTATTTCTATCTATCTCTATCTCTTTCTCCATCTCTTTCTATCTGAAACACTTCAAAGTAATAGATGACTTGACATTTCAGCATGCATTTGAAAATTGTATGTACATTGTACTATATTTCCATATGTCATTGTAGGACTTTGTTAACCTTTTCCAGATGCGGAAAGAAACAAGCACAGAGAGATAAAGCAATTAGCCCAAAGTTACACAGTTAGGAAATTGCAGAACTGGAATTTATATCCAGTTCCTGCTAGCTCCGGAGGCTGTGAGAGGATTTTTACAAGGATCTTTCTGACTGTGTGGAGGAGCAGGCCTCAGGTCAGTGCCCATGGTCTCTCACATCTCTCTCGTACTTTGTAATCTCCTTTTTGAGCAAAGAAAGGGTGGGCCTCGGACTTAAGAGTGTTTACAGACAACAAGATCTCTCTCAAACTTAATAGTGTTTTACTTTCTTTATATTTAATTTTATACTTATCAATACTTTATGGCTACATTTTTATATATGCCTACATTTTACATTTAAAAAATACATGACAGTAAATACAAAGATCCATATATATTTACTTGAGTAAAAATGTGAATCATCTTCCTAAAAAACTTTACCAGCATCATTCTTCTCAGACCTGGAAATGACAATACAGAAATTTATATGGAAACATAAACGACCACGAATAGCCAAAACAATTCTTAGCAAAAGAAACAAAGCAGGACGTATCACACTTCCAGACTTCAAACTTTAGTATAAGGCTACAGTATTCAAAACAGCCTGGTATTGGTACAAGAACAGGCACATAGACCAATGCAGCAGGATAGAGATTCCGGAAGCAAAACCTCAATTCCTCAATCAACTCATCTTTGACAAAGCCTCCAGTAACAACCGCTGGGGAGAGGAGAACCTATTCAGTAAATGGTGCTGGGAAAATTGGCTGAACACATGTAGAAGATTGAAACAGGACCTCTACCTATCACCATACATAAAAATTAACTCTAAATGGATCAAAGACCTAAACGTAAAGCCTCAAACTTGTAAAAATGTTAGAAAATGCAGGAAACACTCTTGTGGAAGTTGGAACTGGCAATCGATTCCTGACCAAAACCCGAAGTGCCCAGGCCATAAGAGATAAGGAAGACAAATTGGACCTCATTAAACTGACAAGCTTCTGTAAAGCCAAAGAAACCATCAACAGAGCAGGGAGACAGCCCACAGAATGGGA
Source organism: Carlito syrichta (assembly GCF_000164805.1). Taxonomy (NCBI): domain Eukaryota; kingdom Metazoa; phylum Chordata; class Mammalia; order Primates; family Tarsiidae; genus Carlito; species Carlito syrichta. The sequence goes on from NW_007247104.1 coordinate 523,681, forward strand.
AAAAATATTTGCCAACTGTATATCTGACAAAGGCCTAACATCTAGGATCTACAAGGAACTCAAATGCGCCGAAAGGAAAAAAACAAACAGCCCCTTTAAAAGGTGGGCAAAAGACATGAATAGACACTTCTCTAAAGAAGATATATGGGCGGCCAACAGACACATGAAAAAGTGTTCCGCCTCACTCATCATTAGAGAAATGCAAATCAAAACCACATTGAGATACCACCTAACCCCTGTAAGCATGGCCATCATTAATAAAACAAACAGCAACAGATGCTGGTGAGGATGTGAAGAAAAAAGGAGCACTTCTACACTGCTGGTGGGAATGCAGACTAATACAACCTCTTTGGAAGACAGTGTGGCAATTTCTGAAGGAACTAGAAATTGACCTTCCATATGACCCAGCAATTCCCCTATTGAGAATATACCTGGAGGAACTCAAATCATTCTACCAAAAAGATACCTGCACACCTATGTTTGTTGCAGCTCTATTCACAATAGCAAAAACATGGAACCAACCATGTTGCCCATTGGATTTTAAAAAATGTGGTACATATACACAGTGGAATATTATGCAGCCACAAAGAAGGACAAATATATGGACTTTGCAGCAAATTGGATGCATTTGGAGTCGATCATACTCAGTAATTTATCACAGAAACAAAGAACTGAGTTCCATATGTTCTCACTCATAAGGTGACCTTGAACAATTATAAGGCTGTGGGAAGGCGATTGGCAGTAGCGGAAAACTGTCAGGGGAAGGAGAGGTGGGACTGGCAGTTGGGGGAAGCTGCTAGGGGAGGGAGGGGCATGCCTCATCAACAAGTACCTGCATGATCAATGTTTGTGTACCTAGCTCTGAATTGTACCCCATATCTTTATAATAATAAATAAATTAATTAAAAAACGATTAAACCAGTTATAACATTGGTAGTACATGGCAAAAATTATAGCAAAAATTATGCCTTTGATAGGTGACCTACTGAAGTTTTAGAAATACTGTGGTAAGCAACGTGAGGGGGCTGCCATAGATATAACCCACCTTTCTTTTGCCAGGGCTGAACCTTAGGGGGCATTTCTGATTCTTAGTCCTGTCTCTCCCTCGTCTTGGCTGTCTGGGGTGAGAGGAGAACAGTAACTTGTGTAGCCTGACCTGAAGGAGGAGCCGTGGTGTGTCTTCTCCCTGATCGCCTGTCCTGCCTTTCTGGATATATTCCTTCCCTGTTGTGTTCCTAGCATCAGGTACTTTTTGTGTGCATAGTTTGTAATGAAATAAGCATCTTTCCCATGAACAAAGGAAGAGATGAGGTATTTATTCATCCCTAAGCCCTGGTTGTTTTCTCAGACACATTCTAAATAGACATGCAGTCTCTAATAATAACAAGAATGACAATGTTAGTAATGAAAAGAGCTGACACTTGAGTCCATACATTATGCCTGGGCCTTGGATTCACCATGTTGTGGTGCAAAATAATGAGAAGAAGTCTGAATCCTAGATTGTGTTAGTTTTCTTTCTCTTTTCTTTTTTATTTTAAAGATGTGGGGTACAATTCAGGATTAGGTATACAAATGTTCATTATGGATGTACCCTGATTGTATTAGTTTTAAAAGGTCTAATAAGTTTAGGAAAAAAATCCGGAGAGAAAATAGTCTTGAATAAGAAATATCAAGAGAGTAGGGGGAAAAAGGTAATTAAAAAAATATGTTGTTTGTGAGAGTTGGAAAGTAGCCACCTAGCATGAGGGTACATCTGAGAGAACTCACAGGCCCTGAATGAGGAAGTCAAGGAGCCAAACAAGGGCCCACACCACAGTGACATGGTGACAACAAGAGTTGAGTATAGACGCCCAATATGAACATGAAAGGGGGCACTGTGGAGAGCCCCTGTTGCATATCCCCCTGAGAGGGAGTAAATGAAGGACCCCGTTTGGGTTTTGTAAAAGTATATAAAGCCAATGTAATTATGGAGGGAGCTCCTGGGGGCTCACAATGAGTCATGTGTCCTGTTGATATTGCTTAACTCATGGAAGGTCAAAACTCATGTATCTCCATTGGCAGCTTTCCACCATCACGGCCTGGAGACTATCAACTGGTAGAATGGCCCTCTCTCTCGAGCGCCCCAGGTGAGCCTGCCTCGCATGGCTAAATCTAAGACTGCGGTCTTCTTGTATGGCCCTCTCTGCCTCTGCTGTCTCTAGAGACTAGCCCACATTGAGGTAATTTCATTCTGGCAGCACCCTTTGTGGGAGATACTGTTTTGATCTTACTAACTCATAAGAGAAGTTTGAAGGTGACAGTAGGTACTGTCTTGCCCACATTTGCAGTTAGTGAGTGAGCTAGCCACAGTCAACCCAGGCAGTGTGGATATGGAGTCTACACTCATAACCTCCATACTATCATGCCCCCTCCTATCTTGAATCTTTCCTCCAAATCGCAGTCCTTTTGCAAGTACCTCATGTTAGAAGGGACCCAAGATTGGCCACAGTTTTTAGGCTGTGGAACTGAGTGGATGGTGGTATAATTTCCCCAGGTAAGGAGGCAGAGTAGAGCAGTTGGAGGTTGGCGGGAGAGTATAAAGTGGTGAATCAAGATCTGTGTTGTGTTTTAGATGCTTCTTAGACACTTAAGGGGAAGGTGGAGTCAACTGTTGTAAGATTAAGACAGAACCTTCTAAAATTGATCATTTTCCCCAAACAGGATGTCAAAACATTAATGATTATTGAATAAAAGGGATAAGTACATGGGGATTCACTATATTCTTTTTATTTTTGGTAATGTTTGAAATTAGTAAAACATGACCTCAGTGTTCTGTGCTGGTTCCCAGAAGCCGGTGTGTATTCCAGGTAGAACACTGGGGATGGATGTGTGGTGTGTGGGGGGCATGGCCTGGTGGAGCCATGGCTTCTGGGCACTCTCAGGGTTGGGATTCAGGGTGATGCTGGGCTGTGGTCTCTGCACAGCTCTTTTTGGAGGCAATCCTTGGGAAGGTGATCAGGGAGGTGATTGTGATATCTAATGCCCCGAGTTCAGGTTTTGACTTCCTCTGTCTCTGGGAGTCACATCTAGTCACATGTGCATCCATGGTCAATGTTTTTTAGTTCTATTTTATTCAGAAATCATTCAGATAATTTTATCCAGCTAAAAGTTGAGTTTATGTTAAGAAGGAGACATCATTGACACAGACCCTGCTCACTGATTCAGGGAAAATATAAGCGCATTGACAACCTCAGCTCTGATGAAAAGGAATATGGGAAGCTGGAGTCTTTTAGGGAGCCTAACCTCCAGAATCTGCCATTAGGAGCCATTCTGAGGTAAGAGGACTTGCTGATTGGTGTGACCCTTGCCCTTGGCTATCTCTTCAAGGCAAAATGAACAGACACACTATTTGTAGTTCTGCCCATTGGAAGGGTTTCCCATCATCACTGTCTTTCAGGACTGTCTCTAAGTAGGGCTGTAGTACTGTGGTTCACTCTGAGTTGATGCCTACATGTCAGGCAGGAACACCTGTCAAACAAGCCTGCATTTCTTCCAATGCAGTCAGTTGGTCATAGGGAACTCCCCAGGAGATTACCTATGCAGGTTGAGAGAGATGGCAGGGTAGCAGGAGCAGGGGACATATGCATCTGGTCTATTCCACGTGTCCAGGGTCTGCTGGAGTGCCATCTCATATATACCACTTTCATTTGATGATAGAGTGCTGCTGTTTGATGATAGAGTATATTCTCAATAAGGTGTGGTGGGTCAGAAAGCACCTAGTACATGGTGGGCAGCTCAGAGCACATGGAGACTAGGTGGCCCATGGTCAACTGTTGTCTCTACTAAGATCCAGTAGAAATCTAAAAGCTATTTCTCCAAAGGAGAGTAGTTATCAGCTGAGAATCCACAGGTCTGCCTCCAAATCCTTGGCTCTGCATTGCAATTTACCTACAGAGGTCTCTACCTACAGTAATCTCTTCCTACAGTGGTCTCTACCTACAGTAAGTCTATACCTATAGAGGTCTGCCAGACACTCCACACAGTATTTCTATTTACACTTCAAGTACTATCAATTCTTATGGGTTCTTTGTCCCAAATAGGGCAGTGAGGGAAGTTGCTGGCCTTCTCAGCTGAAAGCAAACTACTTTTGATGATGTTTACTAACAGTAGGAGGGAAAGAAAGCGTTTGCCAGACCAATAGCAGCATGTCAGGTGCTAAGGGATTCGTTGATTTACTCCAGCAATGAATATAGTTGGAATAGCAGCTGCGATTGGAGTTACCACTTGATTATATTTATGGTAATCCATTACCACTCTGTTTACTGCACTGGCCAAATCTGCAAATCCAATGGGGATGAGGTAGGAATCATCACCTCTGCATCTTTCAAGGGCACTGTGGTGGCACTAATTGCTATAATCCCTCCAAGAATGAGATATTGCTTTTGGTTTACTATTTTTATGGGTAGAAGCAGTTCTAGTGGCTTTTACTTGGATTTTTCTGTTATAATAGCTTGAACATAAAAATCAAAGTCATTGCTGCTTCATTTTTGCCCTTCAAATCTCATGCAAAAATGTCTCTTGTGTACCTGAGCCAGAAGGGACTTCTGGGAAGCCTAGCCAAGTTGTCAGATAAAGCTGTTTGAAAACACTTAGAAATATACTATGGACATCTTCACACTTCAGCATGCTTTTGCAAATGATGACATCCTACTGTTTAACTGTAAACTGTTGTGGTACTTTGTCACCCTATTTTATACATGAGGAAATTGAAGCACAGAGATAAGGGAACTTGTCCTGGTTGCACTGTAAGCAGGGAAGCTGGAGTTTAGAGCTAGCTGTCTAGCTCCAAAGCCTGTGCTCTTTCTATGGCACTCATACTTACCAAGCCATAAAAATGAATTTACATGGTACGAGGATACAATGTTAAATCATATAAAGAGAAAATAATTTCATTCAAAATTATCCTTATTATTATTATTATTTTAATTTATAAAGAAAAGAGGCTTATTTGGCTCCCAGTTCTGCAGACTGTACAAGAAGCATGGTGCCAGCATCTGAATCTGAATTATCTTTATTATTATGCCAGTGAAAAAGACTCAGGTTAGTATCAGTATGATTCTAGCAATTCTCACCTCTCTCATACTTTCTTACCTCATTTTTAATTTTTAAATTTTCTTCACCAGAAAATTCCCTAGACAAATTCTGAAAAGAGTTGTAACACTCACCTTACTTTTTAAAAAAGAAAGATTAGGCCTTAGTGTCTTGCAGGTAACGTGTGTATATGTGTATGTGTGCAGTAAACAGAATAAGAATAGATTATCATAAATGTAATCAATCACATACATATATTTATTTAATTTTGTGGTAAGGGGGTTTCAATTTCTTTCAAAATAAATTTACTTAAGTAGAAAAAGGAAAAGGAGAGAAACTTTCTAAAAAAAAAAACAAATAAAAAACAAACCTGTTCATTAACTGTATGATAGTACAAGCAAAACCTGTAGTCAAAGTTGTGAATTTCATCTGTGAATTCCTTTCAGAACGTTCTTCTCAACCATTCACCATTTCACTAGGCAAGACCACTTTCCTTGAGAAAGAAAACATGTTTTATCCTTAGCTTCAGTGAATAAGGGCCTCTGAAATGTTAACTTTCTGAGCATTCTTAAACATAACTGAATCAGGTTCAATTTGCCTAGATAGATGGACATTTTAGTGGTTTACAGCAAAATGTAATAAACTGAATAACTGTAGGCTTTAATGTAATCTCACACAATCCTATTGCATCCCAATTACTTTTTTGACCTTTTTAGGATAGTTTTTCCTTAAACACACACAATCTGCAGTTCTGAATGTCTTCTTCCTGTGCTATGCCAAGGAAATCAATAGATAAGAAAAAAATTAATATCTTGCTGTGTCTTCCATTTGTAATATATACTGTCCCAAGAAAGGCATAATGCATTCCTCCCAGGCATAATAAATGTTTACTGAGCATTCTTTGTGAAAAACTCCCCAGTTTTCAATTTCATGAATTTCAGGCCCATAATAACATCTTTTATTTTCCTTACATAATAAATACAGGATCAATCCTATTGCTGCTTACATGCATCAGAAAAGAGGAAACTGAGTTTGACATGGATTTTATGCCGTAAAGAAACTCCTTTGGAAGTAAGTTTATAACATATTTAAAGGTAAATGACAGTGTCAATGATGAAGCCTATACAGAACTAACTAGAAATATAGTCTGTGGATAGAACAGTCAACATGGTGTCCATTGTCTCCAATCACTTCCATATAAGTGATGAATTTGCCAAATATTTATGATGTTAATAAATAATGTACTTACCTAGAATTAAACTACTATTTATTGAATATCTGTTATGTATTAGGTTTAAAGCGTAGAAATATTTAGAAGAGGAAGGTTATATTTGGCATACTTGCTTCCTTATAGAGTCATTGCAACATTTTCATATAATTTTTTCCAAATCAATATGTACATGTATTTTAATAAAATAACCTGCTTCTCCACGGTTGAAATTGTAGCATAAATGTCAAGTGGGCTTCCCTTGTTATAACAAGCAATAATTTGACGATGGGCTTTTGTTACCACAAAGAGAAGAACAATGTTTTCATGGAATTTTTCCCCATGTACTTTCCTTCCTTCTGCAAATTACCATTTGACAAGCACTTAGACATTCTGTGATAAACTGAAGTGCTTCCACAGGCCTGAAAAATAACTTCCTTGTGCAGAAATATTATTTTGTTTTCAAAGATCTGAAGAAGGGTTAGGAGAAAGGTTTGATAATCATTTTTTAGGATAGTTGAATTCATCTTGGAAGAAACAACTTTGTTTCCAATCTTTGTACCTCAAAATACAGGAACTTTATCCATGGTCCATCATAATCATGATCTTTCATTTTTTATTTTTCTTCTGGGGATAAGGGAGGTTCAAGATGCTCAAGTTCATATTGAATATTTTGTTCGTATTTGCTCATGTGTCTTTTCAGCTTCTTCTTGAGTTATTTCTTACAACTATTACTTTTCTATTCTGATTATAATAATTATAGAAACATTCAAAATTTTGTAATTACTGTTAGATTTGAGTTCAAGGTAAACCATAATCTAAGTTTGGTACATTAGTTTAGTATACAGGAACAAAAACCTAGGACTGGAATCCAGACAACCTGTATTCGAGTTTCAGGTCTGTCACTTAGCTGCCTATGTGATCCTGCGCAAGTCCTTTTTTAGCCTCTGTAGTTCGAACTTAAACTTTGTGCACTGGCTATTCACAAACAGTCCTCAGCTCCCTTCTCTTTTTCTTGGCTTCCTCAATCATGGGCAGGAAAGCTGGCATTCTTGGTTTTCAGATTCCCTTGCACGTAAATATGATAGTCATGTAACCAAGTTCTGACCGGTGATCAGTCGAAGTCTCTAGGAGAAGCCTTAGAGAAAGCTTTTAAAAAAGGACAGATTTGGCTGTGATATCCCTTCACCCTTTCACTTGTTCTTCCATCTTCCTGCTGCTGATGTGGGCATGAGCTTGAAGCCACAGCAGCAATCTTTGATCATGAAGCACAAAGGTGAAGACTAAGGAGAAAGACTCCAATGCATGTGAAGGAAATATATGAAAGCCTGATTTACAAATGCATCACTGAACTATTGACCTAGACCCAGCTGGCCTACAATCACACATCTTGTTGCCTGAGACAAATAGATCCTTATCTGTTGAAAGCCTTGGTTTTTGTTTGTTTGTTTGTTTTTTGAAAGCAGTTAGTTGAACTTTCTATGAGCTGCACATGTGGCCATCTTAATAAACCTTAAACACAATGATTTTTTTTCCCAAATAGTAACAATTTTAGACCACACTTTATTACACTTTAGAATGAATCCTCCCCTTTGAAATCAGTTTCCACTTTGAGATGACTTTCCTTCATCTTTGTTTAGATTTTCTATAACTCCTACTCAGTGCTCAAGACCCTGTTTATCCCCCTCCTCCCTGACTTTTCCAAGTAGAGTCGATCACAGCCTTCTTTGTTCCACCACTATACCTGGCAGTCTCATCTATTTTTGTCCCCATTTCTTTGTACTATGATTTATCTAGACTGCTTTTCATCCTTCCTAAACCAAGCTTCTGTGAGAACAATCATCATGTCTTATGCAGCTTTGCTTACCCCAAATATGATTGTTGTATGCATTTCTGAAAACTCTATCCATCATCACATATTCATGCAAATGGCTACCCAGATAGCCTCTGTCTGAATCTGTCATTTGATATGAATCAAGTATGTTGGTGGCTTATTCTTAAATTTGTCTTTCATGTTTTTGTATCTCAGCACTATTTTATGTTTTCATTCATATTTTAAAATTCTTTCAAGTTACCTGAATGTCCTCTGAATTTTTCCATTTTGGATCCCCACTCTTGAACTCATATGGCAATTACTGGCCTCCTTTGAAAGACAATGAATGCCGGTAGAACTTTATTACAATTTCATAGGATAACTGATCATATTTTATTAACGCATGCTTAGCATATTGGAAGCACCCAGATGATGTTTGAGTCGATATATACGTCTTTTCAACATTCAAACTGCATTTGCTGTGAAATACTATGCTTCCTTTTACTGAAACACTGTGGAATTTTAGGCAGACTTTGTATGTAGCCATATTCCCCTCATCTCATTGAGGTGAAACCAATGAATGAATTTAAAGTATAAATAACTTGTGTATGTTTAGGTGTTATATGGGTAACAGCAAGAATGAATGACCGCTTTGATCACAGGAGTGGGAATTTACACACCCACTGTCAGTTCTAAGGATTTTGTTGTTGTTGTTTGTTTGTTTTTTTGAGTTGGAGTCTCACTCTGTTGCCCAGGCTGGAGTGCGGTGGCATGCTCACGGCCACCACAGCCTCAATCTACTGGGCAGGTGATCCTTCCACCTCAGCCTTCCAAGTAGCTGGAATTACAGGCACATGCCACAACACCCAGGTAATATTTTGATTTATTGTAGAGATGAGGTCTTGCCAAGTTGCCCAGGCTGGTCTCAGACCTGTGGGCTCGGGCAATCCTCTCACCTCGGCCTCCCAAAGGACTGAGATTATAGACATGAGCCACCGCACCCAGCCTCTAAGTCTTTGGTTTCTAGAATAGTCATTGATGCTCTGAGTGAAACAGGATGCTTGTTTTTAATTCCTTCACCAGGTTGGGAGATGGTGAAGGTGATGATGTGCTGGAACAGAAGCTGCAAAGCATCATGGTCCATACTTCCTCCAAAAAAGACTGGGGTACCCATGGCTTTTTATAAAATAAAAAATTCCAAATATATACATAAGAAAAGAGAACAGGGTAACAAAATCCTTAGTACCCATCATCCAACTTCAACTAATATCCACTAATAGACAGTGTTGTTGTATTTATATTTTTCCCAACTCAGGTTATTTTGATGAAAATCCATATTTACATTCATAGCTTTTAATTCTAAACGATAAGGACTCTTCATTAAACAAAATCATAATACCAACATAAAATCTACCAAAATCAACTGTTCCTTACTATGATTAATTAAATATTCAATGCATTCCAATTTTCCTGATTTTCTTAATTTTTTGACAGCTTATTTGTTAAAATCAGAATATGCAGCATTGCAATCAGTTGCTGTGTCTCTTGAATCATGTGATCTAGAGTCTTCTCTTCTATTTTTTTTCCAGCAATGTACTTGTTGAAGGTGGGCTGTCTGTCCTGTCCCACAGTCTATATTATGCTGAGTGCCCTCATGTCATTATTTCTCTCTCCTCTGTATTTATTATAACTCAGTAGTCAGATCTGAAGCCTTGATCAGCTTCAGGTTTACCTTTGCTGAGCGAGACCACTTCGCAGGTGGCGCTGTGTTCTTCCATCAGGAGCACAGCATGTCTGGTGGTCTATCTTTTTGTGATGTTGCCCTCACTCTTTTTTGTAGATTTCCATGGTACATTGTGAGGGTGCAGGGTATCGTGGACAATTAGTGGCTATTAGTAAGTTATAATATGCCTGAATATCACAGATTGTGTGTGAGTTTCAGTTCTGCAAATAGTTGGTATGCATTTAAAAAAAAGTTTGGAATGTTAATCACTATCCTATTTTTGTTATTTTTTCTGTGTGATTTTCCAGAATGTCATCCACCAGTCCATCCTAGCAGAAGACACAGTTACGCTGTGTCAAAACCTCTTCCATCTGACTGTTTTGGGGCTGTCTCTGTCCTGTAGCTTCTAAGCCAACCCAGACTCCCCTTTGCTGCTAGTGGACTGTGGCTGGGACCAGACCAGTTCTTTTGAACCTCTAAATGGAAAGTCAGGACTCCATCTCTTATTATTCCAGGAGACTTCTTGGCACCTAGACAGAGGCTCACCTTCCCTGCAGACCAGTTCTGTATACTCAAGAGTACTAATCCTCTAGACCAATTTTCACAGTAAATTTCATAGTAAAAACACTTATCCTCATCACCCTATTTCTATGAGTCCAAGCATCATACTCACTATTTCGATACAATCAACTCATACATCTACTATGAAAAAATTTCTTCCGCCTCACACTAGCCTTGTGTATGTGACACATCCCAATACTCATCCTAATATCTAGTATTCCCCCACATAGATAAGAAATATGTCTGACAAAAGAGTTACTTTGATAGAGTAAATTATAGAGGTTTAAATCCTCTTATTTCTAGAATTATAGGAATCAAACCTGTGCCTGGAATTCAAAATTTTCCATGCTATGTAATTACACTAATATCCTATAGTAAGGCCAGCTAAATAAGCTATCGGGCCCATACTCTGAAAATGTTGGTTTATATCCTTCCCCTACTAATCAGCCCCCTAACCTTCTCCTCTATTCTCCTCACTCTATTTATAGGTACTATAATTACCCTACTTAGTTCATTAATCTGAGTCAGACGAGAAGTAAACATATTGGCTATTATCCCCATCCTAATTTAAAAAGCCAGCCCCCGATCAACTGAAGCACTTACCAAATATTTTCTAATTCAAGCCACTGCCTCTATAATTCTGGACTCTCTTCTCCCAATAGGGGACCTCAGATCTTTATATTTGCACATGGACAGGAGGCGCCTTAAGTGTTCAGAGTCACCAAATGAATATGCTTCAAGGTGACTTTCTGCTTTCTTCGTCTGAGAAACAAACAAACTAAAACAAATAAGTAAAAATACTATTTCTAGGACTTTTGACTGGTTTGGGCTTCCAGCTAGCCCTTGCTCCCCCTGGTAGTTGAGTGGGTACCCCTTGTGTTAACACATGCCCCCCCATTCTCCTAACTCCCTCCCTCCCCTAGCAGTGCCCAGCAACTGCTGATCCCTCCCTTGTGCTCATGTGACTATTGTTCAGGGCCCACTTAAGGGTGAGAACATGTGGTACTCAGGTCTTTATTGTTGTGATAGATCACTTGAACAATGGTTTCCAACTCCATCCAATTTGCTGCAAAGTTCATGATTTTGTTCTTTATGGCTGTGTAATACTCCAATATGTATATGTACCACATTTTCTTTTTCCAGTCCACTTTTGATGGGCAATAGGGTTGGTTCCATGTTTTTGCTACTGTGAATAGTGCTGCAATAAACATGTGTGTGTCTTTTTTTGTAGAATGATTTATGTTCCCTCAGGTATATTCCCAGGAATGGGATTGCTGGATCATATGGAAGGTCAACTTACAGTTCAATAAAACTTATTCTTAACATATATGAAGCATGCTGCTATTTGCTATTTCTTCCTACTTGCTTCCATTTTATATTATGTCATTGATACAAAGGTGGTCAGACCACTTAATTGATTTTACTACTGAATATTAGCTTGTATTATTATAATTATAGGAAACATAAAACATCCATGGGTTGATATCACTGCAGGCACATAGCAGGTGCTCAAGAAGTATTACTAGATATATGTGATACCTCCTCTTGAGGGTCTTACACTCCATTTGTGAGGTAAGACACATACACATTAAAAATAGATACTGGAAACAGGGGAAAGGTGTTTTAAAAAAAGATACTAAGCCAGGCACAGTGACTCACACCTGTAATCCCAACACTTTGGGAGGCCAAAGTGAGAGGATTGCCTGAGTCCAGGAGTTTGAGATCAGCCTGGACAACATGGCGAGACCTCGTCTCTACAATAAATTAAAAAGAATTAACCGGGTGTGTTGACTGTGCCTGTAATCCCAGCTACTTGGAAGGGTAACGTGGAAGAATTGCCTGAGCCCAGCAGGTCAAGGCTGCAGTAGCTGTGATTGTGCCACTGCACTCCAGCCTGAGTGAGTGAGACTCTGACTCTCCCTCCCCCCAAAATACTATATAGATATATGTGTATATAGATAGATAGATACTGTACAAGAATGAATGACACAACGAAGCTACATGAATGAGACATCAAGGTAATAGTATCTGATTAAGAAATGAAGGGGTACAGATGTAAGTTTTGTGAGTTAAGCTATAATGGTTCTCCTTTATAATATTAATACAAGCAATTTATTTTTATGATTAAAAAACTTGATTCTTGGTATCAATTTAAATTTGGTCTTTAGTTGTGAACCATTTATGTCATAATTAGACAAGTCAGTCAATTACAGTCAAGGGAGCACATTTATAAACTACACTTTTGTTTAGGTTCCAAATTCAAAGGGTAATCATTTATTGAAAGAATATACTCTTTTTTAATTTTTTTGAACACATATATTTTGTTTGTTCCATTATTTGAAATCTGTTTATTCTGTTTATCAGAAGTTTAAGAACTGAAAGTCAATTATTAGTAGATTAAACAAAACAAAAATGCAAGATAAAGATAGTTATGACTTTTCATAATTTTATAAACAAATGATTATATTTCTGACAAGGGATAAAGAATCTATCTTTATACATTACTTTCCTATTTTTTCCCTTAAATTTTTTTTATTTTATTTTAAAGATGTGGGGTTCAATTCAGGGTTAGGTATACAAATGTTCATTATGCAGGCACCCTTGTTTCTGTATTAATTTTAAATCTTGGCAAATAAGGAGACATTTGATTTCTCAAGGTCTTTACTGTGTAACAGTCTAGCCCAGTAAAGAAATTTTTATATGCAAATATCTCCAATCTGAGGAGGTGTTCTTTTCTTAAAACAGCTTGGGATGTAGAGAATTTATTTTGCTTACAGATCCATAAAGATTTAGTAGTAAGTTGTTAAGACAATAGTTTCCAAACTTTGCTGCACGTAGAAATCACCTGGGAACTTTTTACAAACTTTGGAAAATTTACAAATACCTGACTTGCAACTCTGCTGATTCTAATTAAACTATATTGGGTGCAACCTGGCACAGGGACTTTTAAAAGCTTCTTTAGTGATTTTAATACGTGATAAAATTTGGGAATGGTGTTAAGGGAACTGCTGCCATCCCTCCACTCCCAGAAACCTTCATTCATATCGTGTGATGGTTGGTCCTAGTCTTGATAAAGATGAAAATACTTTAGTGAAAAATATCTCCCTTTTAGGGTAGATGTGATATTGGAGAGGATGCCATTTTTAATTTTTAGATTGTCTGACTGATCCCCCTCTTTATTAACCTAGGAAAGCAAGAGTTGACTATGGGGGTATGAGAAGACTGTTGCCTGAAAACTATCATAAAATCTTAGGTCAGCAGAATTTTATGTTTGCTCCAAGATGATCTCATGTTTTTGTGAGACTGGATTGAATTATGGAGGGATGTGAACATTGTGTGAAACAGAGGTGGTTTTAGAGGTGTTTATGAAAACTGTATGTTAAGGTTAAATAAATGTGCAAAATAATTAGATTTTTATTGAATTAGATGGATTGGTTCATTTAATAGAGAGGGAAAAAACTACAGACGGAAGGCAATCCAAAGTCAAATTGAGATTGACATTTTGGAAGAGTAGTAAATTTTGAATATTACTTGGGGATTCATCACTCTCTAAATTCTATTAATATGTTCATTTAACCAATTACAAGGTGGTAGAGTTTAATGCAAACACAGCTAAATCACTTATTTGGCAATGAAAATGAAGTGCTAAGTCAGTTGTTCTCAGAGTGGCTAAACATTAGAATCACCTGGGGAGCTTTGAAAAGTTCCTGGGCCTCAGATCAATTAGATCAGAGACTCTGGGGTGGGGGCCAGGCCTCAGCACTGGTTACTCCAATGTACATCCATGGGTAAGAGCCACTGCACCAAGTGCAGAAAACAGTAGATGTATATACAGTCCTTTCCTCCTGTCATTAGAGGAGTAAATGACATGATTGAGGTGGTGGTGGTGGGATAGTGTACCATTATAGTGGAGTTCTAGAATTTGGAAGATTTTCTAAAACTTGAAACAAATGGGCCTTTTCTAAAGCATTTTCTCTCTTACAGAACTTTTGTGAGAGGGATCTTTTATTAAAAATCTTGCTTTACAGAGTCCCAGAGGTGATCTAGAAGGTTTGGAGCTCTAAGACAGCAAAACCTAACAGGCTTGTACAGTTTTTCTACACAGGTATGGTATGCCAACTCCATGTGATTGCTGGTGACGTCCCGGAGTGTGTTGTGAGAGAGATTCTGAGGCTGGGTCCAGATGAGTTCTGGGATTGCTTATGATGTCTGCTATGGATACGGAGGTGAACTGTGAAAATACGTATGCCACATTTCTCCAACCTTGGCTATCAAGGAAAGAGTTAGAGTTATAAGTTAGAAAGGATTAAATGAGAATTCCTGTTCTGCCTCTGTGGTGATTTTTAAATATGTTGTAAATTCCTTAACATACTTCCCCTAAAAAAGTAGAGTCTGTTTCTTTTTCCATTGAATGTGGGCTGGACTTAAGGATGTTTTCCTAAAAAATAGAATGTGGTTGAAGTGATACTATGTGGCTTCCTAGGCAGAGTCATAAAAAGGTTGATTTGCATTTGGCTCTCTTATGTTTTGGATTGCTCACTCTGAGGGAAGACAGGAGCCATGTTGTGAGGACACTCAAAGCAGCCTGTGGAGAGGTTCATATGGAGAGTGACTGAGGCCTCCCACCAATTGCCGACACCAGCTTGCCAGCCACTAAGTGAACTGCCTTGGATGTGGATCTACCAGCCCCATCAAGCCTGCAATGATGGTAGCTCTACTGGACATCTTAACTGTAACCTCATGAGAAATGTGAAGCCAAAACCACCTATCCAAGTCATTTCCAAACTCCTGACCCACAGAGACTGTGTGAGGTAGTAAATATTTATCATCGTTTTAAGCTACTAAGTTTTGGAGTAATTTGTTGTACAGCAGTAGTTAATTAATATAGCTATTTAGTAGCTTTGTTCTCTAAGTTTTGGTTTTCTCTCCTGTAAAATGGTGATTTAAAAAATGTGAAGGTAAAATGAGTTAACAGTAGAAATTATTTGTTGAGTACGTGTGAGTACTATTACATGTACTGTTCTAACCTGTGAATAAATTTAAGGTGTAACAAAGCAAAACCTTTGGAATGCAGGTTGATCCACACAAGCAATCCCTAAACATGTGTAAAGAAGGTGTTTTCATTGATGTTTGTGTTCTTCTTGGATTTTATTTTATTTTATTTTTTTTTTGAGTTGGAGTCTCACTCTGTCACCCAGACTGGAGTGCAGTGGCCGCTCCTGGCCACCGCAGCCTCGACCTGCTGGGCTCCGGCGATCCTTCCCCCTCAGCCTTCCGAGTAGTCGGAATTACAGGCATGTGCTACCACACCCGGCTGATTTTTTGATTTATTGTAGAGATGAGGTCTCGCCAAGTTGCCCAGGCGGGTCTCGAACCCGCGGGCTCAGGCAATCCACTCACCTCAGCCTCCCAAAGGCGCGGGATTACAGGCTGAGCCACCGAGCCCGGCTCTTCTTGGATTTTATAAAGTCTGTTTTTACCAATGTGGCCTTTCTTAATACCTTAGGTGGAGAGAAGTCAAACCCAAGCATTCAATTTAAATGATAACTTCTACATGTATAGAAGTTTCTGCATTGTGAGAATTCAGAGGACGGGGGTGCATTCAGGAAAGGCTGTTCCCCTATCCTTATGAGAACATGGAACCACCATGTGATCACTAGGGGTCTGGGAAGCAGCTTGTCTACAGCCTTGGGGTTTTATGATCAGGAAGACCAGGATTCAAATACTCACCAACTCTCCTCTACTGTCTATGTTGTTTTGGCTAAATCACCCAAACTTTCTGAGCCTCTGGTATTTCATCTGTGAAATGTGAAGGGTGCTATCTACTTTGTAAGTTTGTTGTGAATTGTATTGAATTTAAGTATGAAAAAGTGTCTAGTACGGTCTTGGTATTTAATAGGTGGTCAATAGATGTAATTAATTTTTCTCTTTGAGCCTCAACTTCATACAATATTCCTTTGAGGTAGGTGTTATTATTATCCCTATTTACAAATGAGGAAGCTGAGGCCAGAGACATTAACCCAAGGTCACACAGCTGATTCCTGAGGTGGATAGAATGTAAACCTAGGCTGTCTTGCTTCTAAATCAAACATCTTTCTTTCTCACTATTCCTTCTATGGAAAGATTATGTATATACATATGCCTTAAATCTTTCTATTGGAAGTAGGTGGGATCTAAGAAAAGAGGCAAAGAGTAGTTTAAAAACATATAGAAAATATAAAATGCATTACATTTTCTATATAAAAATATGTAGAAAATATATTTTTAATATTTGTGGTTTCTGGATGGTTGGTCCCTGACCAAGTTTCTGATTTACTTATACAGGATTCTCTCTTTCCTCCTCAGGTTCTCATTCTTTTCTTTATTTTACCTACTAGAAATTTCTGAATCACAGTGAAAATTAAAGTATAATGATAATTAAGCAACTATTCCATAAGCTAAGAGTTGAGTGCTGTAGGTATTTGACCACAAGTTTTGATTACTATCTCTTAACCTTTTCAGGACAAAAGGACCTTCCAAATAGTGAAAGTTACTAGATTTGGGCTTTTTTTTTTTAGAACATCATGCCTCTGTGTTTTGGGTAATTCTCATTGTTACTGTGCTGGTAAATCCACATTCTGACCTGTAAGGTGGTCAGGTTTGATATGGCTGGCAGATCAGGTGAAGGTTATGTACTGATAAGAAAGATGCCAGAATGTTTCACTACTCTGTTTCTCAGTTATCCAAATTAGACTTGCCCAAGAAGAATTGCTAATTACATCTAAACTATGTGTTGGGCTAACTATGCTTGCTCTTCAGTGCTGGATTTTTTTCTTTTTAATTTAATTTAATTTTAGATTCAATAGGGGTACATGTACAGGTTTGTTATAGGGGTATATTGCATGATGGTGAGTTGTGGGCTTCTATTGGGCTCATCACCCAGGTAGTGAGCATGGTACCCAATGGGTGGTTTTCAACCCTTACACCCCCTTCTTCCCTTCCCCCTTTAGGAGTCCCTAGTGTCTATTGTTCCCATCCTTATGCCATTGTGTACCCAGTGTTCAGCTCCCACTTATAACTGAGAACATGCGATATTCAGTTTTTGGTTTCTGTGATAATTAGTACTAGACTTCTTTACATCATTTTGGCCTCCTCATCCAACGTATGCTTGGAACAGGTAATTTATGTGCCTCCAGGATGCAAACTTGACCTCTATCTATTAATCTGCAGCCACTTCCAGTCAGTTTCTTCTGATAGATGTTGCTCTTAGCTTTACTAGTTCCTTAGCTCCTCTTCCTGCTGTTAACTCTATACCTTCTCTGGGCTTCTCTGATCTACAGAATGGACTTGGTTTTGACCTCAGCACTTTCTCCAAGAAGGATTCTAATATTCACCCTCCAAGCCCCGCAACCCTGAACAAGGTCTCGTTGACCTTGAGGATCAGTTGCCAGCTTCCATTGGTGGACCTTCATGCTGGGTGCTGCACAGAGAAAGGACAATGCCCTACCTTCTAGTAACCCCACTGCTGGCTTTGGTTCTGTCCCATATGGCTTTATTCCTGGTGGGAGATACCAAGTGGTAAACCCTGTCTTTCCTAGAAAGTGCCAATCAATGAATTCCTTGAACTTGCTCATGGCACTGGGTCCAGGTGCTCCTCTGGGAAGGAGCAGCTCTGCCAGGGATGCTGGCCTGAACACCAAAAGGCTGTCATAAAATTCATGTGTCATGGCCTCCTCTTTTTTTATTAGGTAACTCTAAAATGGCATGCATGGAAGTAATTTTGGATTCTCATTTCTTATACCCCACCAGCAGGGAATAGTTGAAAAGGTGTGGAAAAGAGATAGACTGGCAGCTATCTCTTTACATCATTTTGATGTAAAGGACTGATCTTTACACTTGTTTTCAAAAGTAAGTGCTGGCAGACATGTTCACCAAGAGATCTGTCCTAGAATGTTCATAGCAACACTGTGGATAATAGAATGGAAACTCTCCAAATGGCCTTCAGTAGTAGAATAGATAAATAAAGGATGGAGCGGTCATACAGTGGAGCACTTAACATAATGAAAAGGAATGACCTAAAACTACATTTAGCCCGATGGATGAATATCACCAATAATAATGTTGAGCAAAGGAGCCAGGCACAAATGGCAAAACCTGCTCCATAGTGTTAGAAGTTAGAATAATGATTACTCTTGAGGCTTTAGCGACTGAAAGAGGGCAAGAAAGGGTTTCTGGAATGCTGATAGTGTTCTATTTTTTGTCTGGGTACTGAGGCAGAGTATGTCTGTTGCGGGAAAATTCAATGAGTTCTGCATTTAGGATATGGGTTTGTTATACTTTCAATAAGTGCAAAAAGTACAAAAGTGCAAAAAAATTAATAGCTAGAAAGGGATTAGAATTGGTACTACAGCTCTGGATGTAACTGTTCTGTGAGATGCTGGAATCAAAGCACAGGATTGTCTACAGACATGTTAACGCTTAAAATGAAGGCAAGTAGTTGAATAATATAATTATAAAAAATATATAATTTTTTGTTATCATGATATGATTATCTAGGAGCAAAGAAACTTTATTCCATTATTTGTCCTAGCAGAATTCTTTTTGGTCCATTTATCAGCCCTGAGTCAAATGGCGGTGCTGGTACAGTGAAAACTAGCTATTGAGGAGCATAGTGACTTTGGGTGAGTCCCTCACTATGTCTGAGCTATGGTTCCTTCATCTCTCAAGTGGGAATACTCATGCTTATGCCAGTTTGAGGAGTGGATTTGAGGAGAAATGCCAGGCTGTCTATAATATGTCTAACGTATTATGCAAACCACGCATGGGTGCATAGCTAGTAATTTTTTCCTTCCCCCTTCCCTTCCCTCCTTGTCATTCCCATTTTCATTCCTTTTTTTTCTCTCTAAAGGCATCTATACGTATGCAGTATAGGTTGGAAGGACTACTGCACTCCAGGTAATGTGGGGAGTATGGCAGACCAGTGTCCATCATGTAGTGAATGCTCAATGATTTAAAAAAATTGTGCTACAAAATCTTTGCATTTCCTACAACAAAATGAATGCATCCAAAAATAAGTTCACTGTGTTTCAATGGCATCTTTTTCCTCTAGGCAAAGAGGACATTCTCTCCCTGCCTTTCTCA
Organism: Carlito syrichta; assembly: GCF_000164805.1. NCBI lineage: Eukaryota > Metazoa > Chordata > Mammalia > Primates > Tarsiidae > Carlito > Carlito syrichta. The sequence continues at coordinate 543,175 of NW_007247104.1, forward strand.
TTTTCAATCTCTTTGACAATTGCTAACATTTTCTTCCAGACCCTTTCATGCCAAGTTTAAACTGGACCCAGCCCCTCTAATGCAGGACCACAAGTCACAGCAGGAAAGGGGGTCAGTAAACAGGGGTTTGTGACCATGAGTGGGAGGAACTCCTTCACTCCCTGAGTTACAGGAACGGAGACCAGTCAGCCTCTTGATGTTGCCAAAGGGGCCAGGCTTCCTCCAGGGAGGGCCTGGTGATCACCAAGGCAAGATCTTGGCACAGGTACACGACCTCTGGAAATTGACTGATTTGCTCTGATGTCTCCATCTTCTGCCTTTCAGCAGCTTCACATGTGCAGACTGAATCGAGCAACTGAGGGCAAAATGAAACCAAGGGAAAGCAGGGACATCTACACCAACTTCTATGCGCATTGCTTGTTATTCTACCAGGGTGAGTTGGAATTGTCAGCACCACCATTTTATTGCCCAAATGGGCTACTCTTCTAATCTGCCAGGGGAAAAATAAGTATGCTTTTGAACAAATGAAGAGAGAAAATAAGAGGTGCTGGCACTTGATAGTCTTCCTGGCAAAGGAGGGGTTTATTAATGAGTCAACTGGGTGGAGTAACCTGGAAATGGCATGGGGGTCTTAGATGGGCAAGTGAGTTTGAACCCAGTTCTATTACTTGTCACCCATTTTTCTGTGGCAGGCTATGCAGGCTCTCCAAGCTTTTCCATCTTCATCTGCAATAAGATGAGGATAACAGTTGTTTCTTCCCAGGACTGCTTTTAGGAGGGAGAGGACCTTGAACCTGCTCATCTCTGTGTCTGATATATAGTCAAATGTATCAAATGTCAGTTCCTGTTCCCTAGATCCAATCTGAACCTGTATTTCTTCTTTCCAGCCACCATCCCAGCATAGATTTAAAAAACAAAACCACCTGCTTTACTTTCTGAAAATATTTACTGTTTCTGGACTTAGGCTAGCCAAGTGAGAGTGTTTAGCTAGCTAAGTGAGAGGAATTAAATCCACAACCCTCATACCTGCTCAGGAGGACTCTGAACTGCTCTTCTCTGAAAACTTCTGGGGAGACTGAAAGCATGACAGCTCCACAGTGCTCCCCACAGCTTGTGGAGAGTGCCTGGCTATTCCTGGAGTGAAAGACATAGAGAAAGCTGGACATGTTTAGCTGGTGGCCAGGCTGGAGCTCCCTTCCTCTCAAGTCTCCTTTATGCAATGAAGGTTTCATCACCAATGCCTGAACCCCCAGCAAGAGTGGGTCCCAGGGTGTCTCTGGGTTTCTCTAGGCTGCAACAAGTAACAGTGGTACAGCTAGAAATTACTTAACTCTTTCCAATTTTGCTGTTTTTAGGACCATAATGATGGCAGAAAAATTAATAATAATCCCTTACATTTTACATTGCATTTTAACTTTCAGAATGTCAGTATCAACTTGTGACCATCTTACTAGATCCTCACAATTTCTGGAGGTAGGAAAGTATTAGTCCCATTTTTCAGATAAGGAAGCAGTGTCAGAGTGGTAAGAGGTTTGCCTTAAATAAAGCTCCACAGAGAGCGATTTGCCTGGTGCTCCTGGCATGTCCACAGGTGAGAGGGGAACTGGGTACCCGACAGAACTCGATGGATCCATATTCCAGCCCAGCTCTACCACTTATTGGTTGTGTGCCCTTGGTGGGGTAGTTCATTTGCTGAACCCTGGGTTCTGGGTTTCCCAAAGGAGGCTGATGCCATACTCAAGGTCTTCTTGGTAATTCAAGAGTAGGCATGTGCAGGCCTGTGGGGAAGGCTGCAGACTGAAAGGCCCATGTTTACACAATTCCCACTCCTCCGCCAATACCCACTGCACTCCTCCCACAGATGTGCTGAAGCTAGGTAGAGGGAGACCTCCGTGAACCACGACACTGCTGACAACCTGGTGCTGCCCTTGTCAAAAGATGGACAGCCGGGCAGAGCTGCAAGGGGGAGCACTGGAGAGTGAGTCACAGGGCCAGACTGCATTTTACCATGGGTCCTGTCAGATCTTCAGGTAGAGGGAGGATGGAACCTGATCTCAGACCTCCAGGGAAGGTCCCACCACTAGTGGGAAAGACCCAGAACAATGAGTCAATTGAAGGAACTAACCTCGGAGGACTCGTGTGGCAGAGGAGTATGGCTGGGAGGTTGAGGTAGGCAGTCAGGTAGAGCTTGAGATTCCACCAGGATTCTTGTGAGGTCTGATGCTAACTTCAGGTAGATAGTGTCAGAATCGAAGTGTAGGACACCTGGACAGTGTTGGAAAATTGGTTGATGTGGATAGAAAACCCTACACATTGGATGTCAGAAGTGTTCTCAGGTAGAAACAATCTCCACCCAGCAGGTGATGCCCTAGTTCATGCTGGGCACGGTATGTGATACACATTATATGAGACATTTTGCCTTTCTGGCATCCAAAAAACATTCTGTAATCCAAGGACTATATGGCCTCAAAGATTTCATATTAGGGACTGTGATCCTATGTAAGAAGAAATTTAATATTTTCTTTATGTACCCCAGTAGGTCTTGCATGTATGTGTTTTGGAGACCATTACTCTGCAGAAGGATAACTACAGTTATGACTGGCAGAGCAGCTGCAGTCCATGATGCGGTAAATCAATTCTGCCACTAGTTCAGCTCACTTATTTCCCAGTCAGCCATTCTTTTTTTTTCCCTTTTAATTTTTTTTATTTTAAAGATGTGGGGTACAGTTCGGTGTTAGGTATACAAATATTCATTATGCAGGTACCCTTGTTGATGAGGTGTGCCCCTCCAATGTCCCCAGGCGGATTCCCACTACTGCCAATCCTGCTTCCCCGCTCCCTTCTTGGCAGTTTCCCACTACGGCCAACCCTTTTCTTATAGTATTACGATAACTGTTCAAGGTCCACTTATGAGTGAGAACATGTTTCTCAGTTCTTTGTTTCTGTGAAAGATCACTCAGTATTATAGACTCTAAGTCCATCCAGGTTGCTGTGAAGTTCATGACTTTTTCTTCTTTATGGCTGCGTAATATTTCATTGTGTAAATGTACCACATTTTAAAAATCCAGTCCTGTTTTGATGGGCAGCACGGTTGGTTCCATGTTCTTGCTACTGTGAACAATGCTGCGATAAACATACGTGTGCAGGTATCTTTTTCATAGAGTGATTTGAGTTCTTTTGGATATATTCCCAATAGGGGGATTGTGGAGTCATGTGGAAGGCTGATTTTTAGATCTTTTAGGAATCACTACACTGTTTTCCACAGACCAGTCAGCCTTTCTTAAGAGAAGAATCAGCAGGTTGCTTTTCATTCTGTTGCAAGCTCCTTATCTCATCACGAATGGGCCCTTTGAGAAGCGTTGCTCTACAGCTTGAGCCAGGCCGGGCCCTTGTCTTTACTATCTTTGCCTTCCCATCCTAACATAGGGCTAGAACATGACAAATATTGGCCACTGTCTTCCCCATGCTTGCTGTGTTGGTTTCTTGCCTGGTGATGAACTGTCCCTGGCTTTTCCCTCTGCCTGCTTTCTCAACCCTGACCCTTTTTCTCCTTACTCCTGCAGCAACGTGTCCTTTGTTCTCTTCTTGCAGTCACATTAATTACTTTTCAGTTAGTTCATGACTCTTCTCTCCTGCCAGCTGTAAATTCCTGGTGGGCAGAGACAATGTTCTGTTTGGTGTCCTCAGAACTCAGCCTGCCCTTTTTTCTCATGGTGCATAGTTAAGAAATATTTACCCCATAACGAATATAATGTAATGCGATCATTGCTAAGTTCTCAGTGATCTCTGTTGCCTGGACACATTTCATATGAGATTTCCAGAAATAACACTGCCTGTGAGGAACTTCCCTGTCTGTAGAAACCATTTCCTCAAAATGCTGTGTGAATTGACTTAACTCTGATGTACCCTAAGATCTACAAGTTATCTAACATTTTAAGTGCTGAATCCGGTGCTTGGCATGGAGGAAGTGCTCAGTAAATATTGCTGTTATTATTTTTCTTGTTAGTGTCACCAGGCATATACTTCTGTATATACGTACTCTCTGGGACTGAGAAGTGTCACTCTTTGTTGAGTGACTCTAATGATCCTAAGCCCCAGAATAGCAGGTGCAGTGGCAAGAATTTGTTCATCCGCCAGCCTGGCTGTTTTCTATAATATCCTTAGGCTGAATGATGTCATGTGGTATTCCTCCATTTCAGAACTCACGGTTTGTGGCCAGCTGTCAACGGGCAGTTGTAGAACAGCTGGTGTGGCTGCTAGCATGTGAAGCAAATGCTTGGACATTGCCATAAAGAAAATATCATTCTGGGGGCAAGTGCAGGGAACTGAATTGCAATCACAAGTCCCATGGTCACTAAGCTCTTCAGTCTTGACAAATCATTCTGATTTCATCAGAGACACAATTTGTGGGGAAGTGTACATTTGTCTTTTGCTCTTGCTTTTCGTTTTTTTCAAGACTTCATCTATTTCCCTACTATGAACTGGGTGTTCAGGAAGCCTTTCAAATGTGCTCTCAGGAAAGCAGACACTGTCAGGAATTCATACTTCAGTGTGATGCTAACTCTGAAAGTTCCCTTCCTAGGATTCTACTGTTCATTCTGTCATTTGTAGTAATTATGTCCTGCTTAATTGCCACAAACACTGAATTAGGGAGTATTTATTTGCTTCTTAGGGAAACACAGAGTGAGGTCCCTTTGAATCACAACATTTTCACCAAATGATCAACACACAACCTTGCTTTATGTGTGTTTCATTCTAAAGATACTTTGCTTAATATGTATTTATTACAAATGATTAAATGTAGTGTTTTAAATGATGAAACAATATTTCAATTGCAGTGATATGACCACAAATTTCTTTGGCTTTCAGCCTCCCAACAATGCTGTAGCCTACACATTTTTCGTTTAAATGGGCTGTCATCTCCCAAATCCACAAATTTAGCACTTTCCCCTCTTTTCCATAGCTTTATGACACACTATAGATATTACTTTAGCACTTTCCAGAGAGGACTCATGTACAGTTTTGTGAATTTCTTCTTCCTTTTCTGGATGGGCTGAATTGTTGATTCATTAATGTGGAAATCATAGTCAACAGCACCGTACCTCATGCCTGCACAAAGGTCATGGAGCACACCTCTTTTCTCTGTAAGGCACATCACTACTGCCTTCCTGCACTTAGGGGCACTAGATGGTACTTCAGCACCATGTGTGAGAGCCATGTCAAACAACGAAACAAAAAGCACAAAAATGTGAAAAATATGGCACTAACTAGTAATAGTATATCATAAAAAGGACACTTGTTTGTAGTCGGAGAACAACTAGAGCAAGAAGCCAGGGCATTGCCTTCTTCCATCCCAACTGGGAACAGGAACATCGGCAACTCAGAATTTGTTGCCACTCTCTGAACATCTGTGGATGGCCTCAAAAGTGCTACTCTGTTGCCCATGCTAGAGTGCAGTGGCACAATCACGGCCACTGCAGCCTTGACCTGCTGGGCTCAGGCAATCCTTCTGCCTCCACCTTCCAAGTAACTTGAACTACAGGCCTGTGCCACCACACGCAGCCAATTTTTTTGATTTATTGTGGAAACAAGGTCTGGCCAAGTTGCCCAGGCTGGTCTCAGACCCCTGGACTCAGGCAATCCTATCCTCTTGCCTCTGGATTACAGGCGTGAGCCACTGTGCCTGGCTCTCAACGATGTATTCTTGACCTGAGCATCAGTTCAATCCCCTGAAGAGAAAGAATCAGGCAGTAAAGGGCAGATAATGAGGAAGAGTGGGGGAAGTGGTGGAGTAGGAAAGAGAAAAAAGACACAGGGTCCTCGGTTCATTGGAGGCCAGATGCAGTACAGAACCAAGAACTGAGAACCCGGTAATGAAACCGAGTAAACACAGAGCTTGATGACACAGTGCTGGACCTGGAGGTTAGAGTTACCATAGCATTAGTTATATTTGTGGCCACTGATATCTTTGGAGTATTTTTCCTGTGTTTGGAGAATTTTACACACTATCAGTCCTGCCTCTTGCCTCTGGATTAC